>NC_068989.1:20910979-20913375 GCF_001194135.2 Octopus bimaculoides
TGTGTGTGTGTGTGTGTGTGTGTGTGTGTGTGTGTGTGTGTGTGTGTTCGTCCCACCAACATCGCTTGACAACCGATGCTGGTGTGTTTATGTCCCCGTCGGTTAACGGTTCGGCAAAAGAGACCGATAGAAAAAGTACTAGGCTTACAAGTCCTGGGGTCTATTTGCTCGACTAAAGGCGGTGCTCCTGCATGGCCGCAGTCAAATGATTGAACCACGTAAAATAATAAAAGAATACACTCAATGTACAGGATATAATCGATTATTTGGTGAAAGTTCCTTTAAAAAGTATCCATTCTTCTGGAAGTTATGCGACAACAAATTCGGTGGGGTATTAAACTGTAGACATGCCGTTTTTCAATAACAGTTAACGTTACATTTTTGAAGAATTAATGGATTAACGATTAACGAAGTTAACTTTTTGGCTAACGGATTAAGTATTAACGAAGGTAACTTTTCGATTAACGGTATCCACGTCTATTAATTCATCTCTGATATATAGTAACTGTGTGCATAAAGAAAATTAGACGTTACACGATTATAGAATTAAGCAAGTAAGATAATTCGGTTCATACTAGTCATTCATATAAGTTATTTCCCTTTGACAGATAACGCTTGAAAATTTATTTGTTTATGATGAAAGTATTTGATTCGTAATAATATGTGTGTGTGTGTGTGTGTGTGTGTGTCTAAGTGTGGTATGTGTGTGTGTGTTGATATGTGGACATATATGCGTACGTATATACATGTTATACATGTATATACATACACATATATGTCCACATATCAAGACACACACAAGTCTTCTTCTCCTCTCTTCTATGTCTCAGATTTTATTCGGTTTAACGCCCTCTTTCAACCTCTTAAATTATCCATCTTAAACTATCTACTTCCTCTTTCCTTATGTAGCCGATTAATTATCACACGATTAGCTCCCTCTATACCTTCCGTTACACATAGCACGATTTACCTACTCTCCTCCTCACTCTAACTTTCTCACTCCCCCTCATTCACACTCTCCATCTGTCTCGCTCGCTCATACATTTTTATTTTTTAATTTTTTATCCTTCATTCGTTTTTACCAACAGAGGTGTCATAAGCATCTGCATAAGATACTTTACATGCTACACTATCGCAGACAGGAATATAAACAAGTTGGTCTAGGACTTTATTGGCTGTAGAGTTCACAGGCATTAGGGTAAGTTCAATTAACAATAAATGTGAGAAAGCTAAGTTTTTGACTCCCATTTTCATCTTTGAGCCTGTACTAACAACATAATCTGACAAAAGAATTTCTGAAATAAAATAACAATAGAAAGCATAAATTTATATATGAACGATTTAAAATGGACAGGTTTTGCATTAGAGAATCAGAGAAGTTTGGTTGGAAAATGTTTAAACGCAAAACGCTGATGTGTGTGTGTGTGTGTGTGTGTGTGTGTGTGTGTGTGAGTGCGCGCGCGTGTATGAGAGAGAGAGAGAGAGAAGGAGAGAGCGAGAATGAGAGAAATAGGGGGATATAGATAAACATTTGCTGTGTTAGAAATTGTGAAATTTCTGTGATAAAATTTCCATTTTGTCGGGAATAATTAAAATCTCTTGCTAAAGGGCGGAAGATTTGCCGTACAAGAAATGTCAATGACCTACTTAATATTTATTTACATTTTCTTTTCACGTTAGCGCGCCTGACGGAGAGCTTAACAGTAGTACGCATGTCGCTACATTCTGAATTCAAATTCCGCCGAGGTCAACTTGCCTTTCATCTTTTCGGGGTCGATAAATTAAGTACCAGTTGCGTACTAGGGCGATCAAATCGACTGGTCCCCTCTCCCAAAATTTCAGGCCTTGTGCCTATATCAGAAAGGATTAGTATATTCCAATGAAAACTTTTTGCGCCAGTGCAACAGCTTCTCAATGGTTGGTTGAGCTGCAAGAAATAGCAACTAAACCTCCCTTAAAGCATATCATATCTTAGACAAAGGGAAACCACATTAGAAAGTTTAGTCATACTTATTTTTAAAGAAATTAGGGAGGTTATAGCTGCAAACCTTGAGATATAAAACTGCTTAATCATGATACGACATTGTTAATCAAAATGTTTACAATTGAAAACTAGTGCCTTCTAATAGCCTCGGGTCGACGAAAGCATTGTGAGTAGATTTAGTTGGCGAAAACTGAAAGAAAACCGTCGTATAAACACACACACACACACACACAGAGTCACGCACACAATCACACACACATGTATGTGTGTGTGTGTGTGTGTGTGTGCATATATATATATATATATATATATTAATTCTTTATTGCTCACAAGGGGCTAAACATGAAGGGGACAAACAAAGACAAAGGGACTAAGTCGATTACATCGACCCCAGTGCGTAACTGGTACTTAT
>NC_068989.1:20915337-20923725 GCF_001194135.2 Octopus bimaculoides
ACACACACACACACACACACACACACACACACACACACACACACACACACATACACACACACGTAATACACGCACGCACACACACACACGCACATATATATGTACATAATACATAAATATATATACAGATGCATACGTTTATATCCACATATATACACACATATGTGAGAGTGTGTGTAAGTTATGCATTTATGTAAATATGAGTGTGTGCGTGTGTGTATGTATGTGTGCATGTGCGTGTGCGTGTATGTGTGTGCGTGTGTGTTTGTGTGTGTGTATGTGTGTGAATGTGCGCTTGCACTGTAATAGTTGCCTGTTGATTCTCTTCAATAATACTCAGAATTTCAAATATGAGTTGTACACATCAGAATTCATTTGATGAATGGTTGAAGCAGGGACAGGATATCAGCAACTTTCTGGCAGGGCTAATGTCATCGATTAAGACAAATTAGATCACAAAATAATTAGAAGACTTGAAATATTATTAGTATCTAGAATTCTATAGCCTAAATATATAGTAGCCAGGCCAAATTTAGACTCATCGGAGCAGTTGCTTCTCCACGGTTGTTCAACTAATTGGCTATAGATTCGAATTGGTTGGACGTAAACTTTAATCGGTATTTGATCATGAACGATTTGCAGAAGATTCTGGTGTAAATAGAAGCTGCCCGGTCGTAAGCTTGGCTTAGCTTGAGGTTAGCACTTTCTTTATTATATTCACCAAACTTGCTTTACTGTGATATAGTGTGACATTTAAAGTAAAATAAAGATTTAGCAACTTTGCATCAAGACTCAGTCAGATATGATTCTTTTCCTTTATTTTTTCTTTCTTTCAGAATTTCATCAACAATTGCGACGTTCATATGATGGAAGGACTGAAATATATTTTCATAATTTCTCTTTTAAAAATTTACGTTCTTGCGGAAGATCCGATAATTGATACTACCACTGGAACGATTAAAGGATCAACAATCTCAGTCCAGAATGTTGATCTTGATGTCTTTCTTGGAATACCATTTGCCAAACCTCCTGTTGGTAATCTAAGATTTAAAAGACCAGAGCCAATTGAGCGGTGGAGAGGTATAAAAGAGACTAAGAAACATATTTCCTCGTGTATACAAGTAGTTGATGCATTTGATAATATTGAAGGTGCAGATTCTTTCAAAGTAAATACTAATATAAGCGAAGACTGTCTTTATTTAAACATTTGGGCGCCAACAGAATCCCGAAAGTCCCATTCAAATTTAGCCACAATGATATGGATATATGGGGGTGCACTTGTTTCTGGGTCAAGCACGCTGGACGCATACGATGGACGATTGTTAGCAGCGACTCAAAAGATTATCGTTGCATCACTTAATTATAGAGTTGGACCCTTCGGTTTTCTTTCCTTAAATGACGAACGTGCTCCAGGCAATATGGGATTTCTTGATCAAACCCTTGCAGTAAATTGGATTCGTGATAACATTGCATCATTCGGCGGAGACCCTGATAAACTGACACTGTTTGGACAGAGTTCTGGTGCAATGTCTGTTAGCTTTCATGTTATGTCACCAATTTCTCGAAAATTATTCAGGAATGCAATTATAATGAGTGGGATATCTACCACTGATTGGTCAATTAGGTCAAAAGAGGAAAATATTGAAAGAGCGAAAGAAATGGCTGCCTTCTTGAAATGTCCAACTGAGAACGATAAGGTGATGTTAGATTGCTTTCTAAATGCCGATGCAAACAACTTAGCTGTGGGACAATTTTATAATTTAAAGAACATCACAGAATTTCCTTTTTCTCCTATTATAGATAACTATTTCTTACAAAAGAAGCCGAAAGAAACTCTACAGAATAAAGAAATGAAAAAGGATGTGATGATTGGTTTTCTTAAAAATGAAGGAAGTTTGATGATTGTAATAAGAAACCCTGAATATTTCGCTCCAAACACAAATGTTCCGGTAAACAAATCTATCGCACACAAAATAATGAGAAATCTAATCGAACCAAAACAATTAAATTCTCTGCAGTTGGATTCCATCTCGTATCTTTATGGTTCTCATGTTGATACCTCTTCTGAAACTGAAAAATACAGATATATATTGGACCAAGTAGCTGGCGATATAATGTTTAAATGTCCTACTATTCACTTTTCCGAGGAATTCAGTACCTATTCCAATGTTTATATGTATTCTTTTGAGTATCGTTCAAGAGCTACGCCCTGGCCGGAATGGATGGGTGTGATACATGGAACTGATGTTTATTTCGCGTTTTCCCAAATATTATTAGGAGAATATTCAGCAGAAGACAAATCTGTGGCAAAAATGGTGTCAAGTTATTTTGCAAACTTTTCCAAATCAGGGTAGGAATTTTATCTTTTAACCTTTTGCTTTTATCTTTTAACCTGTTGCTTTATCTTTCACTTTTTTATTTTCAACTTTTTATCTCTTATCTTATAACTTTTTCCTTTTATTTTTAGTCTCTTTATTCTCGCTTTTACTTTCTCGTTCATAATCCCTAAATATCATATGTATTCACCCCATACTTTCATATATGTTTTTGTTCATTCCGACATACAGGCAAACACACACATACATACATACATGCACAGTTACACACACATACATACATACATGCACAGTTACACACACATACATACATACATGCACAGTTACACACACGCGCACACACACGCACATAGTCATATGCATATGTATATACACATACATTCGCGAATGCACACATATATATACACATACACACACGAACATATACACACACACTCAGACAATGTATGTGGGTGAGTGTTGCAAGCACTTTGTCATGGCACCACTTGTATCTTCCTCGAGTAAGTGCTATTTTGCATCCTGATAAGATGTGTGCCAGGATGCCCCTTTCCCAACAAAGTCTTCACAGCTGATCTCCCTTCAAACGCCATCTGTGCAGGTTTTTTGAAGTTGGGAGTGGATCATCATCTGCAGCAGGAAAAAAAGTACGGAAAGGTTCCAGTCTTCAGAGGTCTGTCTATGTGTAATTCATTTTAGGGAAATCCCATTTAGTCCAGGCTCCCTGAGATCCTAGCTCCACAAATCTTGATCTTCGTCTTTCTGCTTCCTGGTTCCGTACTTCTGCTTGGATCATGTCTCTCCTCTCCTATATGTTCATCTTCTTCAAACGAGACCCTTCTGCATGCAATTCCAATGATGTCATGTAGCTTCAGCAGGCTTTCAGCCTGTGCAACTGTGGTACTGGCCACCTGCTTTGGCCTGAGCCTTGTTGTGATACTTGTATGTCAGACACGCTCATCACGGGGAGATCCTGTACGTCATTATAACTCTACATCTCGTGACTTGGAATTCCCCCACCAACGATGACAGGAGATGTTGAAGCTGTCCAGATCTTATGTCCATGCCAATTGAAGTGAACCTTGAGGAGGATACCTAGCCGCCCTCTGTGGTGGTGGTAATGATATGTTTTTACCTTTCTTTCCATTCTTGTCACTGAAATCTCACACGCTGTCAATAACCATATGAATCTTGGGAGTAGTTTGTGTTGTTAGAGCCATGTCTTGAATTTTTCTGGAAGCCCTGATTCTTTCAGTCCCACTCCTCTGCTTGTTTTTCAATATTGGTGACATTTCGTCTGTCAAGGAGTGAATTGTCAAGCCTCTTCCCAAAGCATTTGATTGAATTTTCCTCTATTGATGGAATAGCCTTACCTTGCACTTGCAGCTTGATGTTCGTTAATTTGCCGCGTCTGATCACCATACGGGATATAACCGTCACTGTAGCCCATGTTATCGTGTGTTCAAGTGAAGTCAGTACCTGTTCTTCCACCATATGGGTTGTGGTTGTCACTGTAAGATCATGCATGAAATTCCTTATTGGATGTTGTTGGCCACCTGATCCTATCGTTGGTCTTTAGACTTCTTAATCAGCAGCTGTTATGAATAGATTCAATTCCATGATCAAAAAGGTAGAGAAAAATGTGCAACTAATTATGATTCCTTTCTCCAGGTTTTGCCACCAAGTTGTTAAACAGGCTGTTTTGAAGCGGAAGAACGCCATGGCGGAACGTCCGTGAACCGCACTACTTGACTGGCGGAGGGCTGTGAGCGCTTAACGACATTTCAGCTGCTAAGCACCATCTTGATCTTTGTTTGAATCAAGTCTGTTACTCTCTCAATGAGAAGAATAGTGAAAATGAGAGCTTTTGTAAATGATCAGGGACATATCTATGCCAGGGTCTGTACTCACCCTCACTATGTATTGCAGAAGGAGGAGCCTGTGGATAAATCTATTCAGGACGGAACATCTGAGCATTACTAAGCAGACCATTGACGATAAACGTCAACGTCTTTGTTAAGATTTTGGACAAAATTTTGATATATGTGTTTAGTAGTAGAGTTATGGCCCTAAAATTATCCATGCGATTCCCTGTCTCGGTAGTAATCTGCCAACTGGCCTTCAAACAAGTTTGGAATATAAAAATAAATCGCGTTGGGCAGGCCATCCAAACCAAATGATTTGCACCCCAACCTCGTGCAGCCAATCACTGCTTCCCGTAATTCCGCGGATGTTATCAGTTTTTCACATCACTTCACCTCTTTTGCCGAGAGCTGTGGTCGGCCATAGAAGTAGGCACTGAGCTCCAGCCTTCCCTCTGCCCGGCCATTCGTTCCAAACAATCGGCCGAAGTGCCATTGAAATGCTGCACACATCTGCTTGGACCCGAGGAGCACAACAATTAGGATCTACTCAAAACGATATTGTAGATCTGTTGCTACATTGTACCTCCGACACTTGGGATAACCAATCGGTTTCATTCCTTCGCATTTTATTGCACGTGCCTTAGCTCTCTCAATGCAACCTTCGTGCTTTGTGTTGATGAATTGGTCAAGGGTCAGTCTCGCCGGAGAACCTCGGTTACTATAGCTCTCCTAAGCGCCTCTCCTAAGTTTCTAAGTTGCCCTCTATTATATTTTTCTATCGCTACGAGGTTGAACTCTAATCGCCTTTACAAGATCAACCACCGTTTGTTGTGGCCTACTGACACCACCAACGCCCATATTACTAATTCGCTAATCAGCTCCCTGTAAGCTTGGCTCTCCGGGAGTGATGCATTCAGCTTCCATTAACTGGGACTCTGTCTGCTAAACCTCTCTAGGTTGACCGTACAGATAATAAATTTGTGGTCTGTGTGGATGATGATATTAAAATGTAGACAACCTATGCAATCGTTATTTACTTGCCAATATAATACTCTATCTACAAGTCTGACAGGTTTGCGAGGCTTTCACAAACTCTTCTCATATCAGGTAGCCCTTTCTAATCCAAACGTGCATCTAATAAGCTCCCAGGGAAACCTCTAAGTACCTGATGAAATCCTGCTGTCCCTCCCCTGTTGGAGCATAACCAGTTACTAAACTGACGGCACCCCTTCCCTGCTGCTTACATTCAAGACCACTAACTTAGCTGTCGATGAGTAGGATCAATGAAATTTATGCCAATATTAGCCACAATTCTTAGTTTACAATCCACGAGAATATATAAAGATAAATTGAATTTGCTTATTATTGTAGATTAATAAAATGAAGGGATTAATTACCAACACAACTAATTTTGTCATCTCCCAACTTTTACTTGACACCTGTAATCTGTTCTGACATTGGCGCAAGGCTACTTATTTGAGGTAAGGATATAATAGATAAAATCGATCTTAGAACTTGACTATTATGTTACCTATCCAGGTAAAATGACAGGCGAAGTTGATATTGACATGATTAGGAATACAAACAAGAATGGGGCGTATGGAGTTACTGCGAGACATCATCTGTTACATTCTAAAGTTTTCAACAAAATATCTATTTTCAATTACCTAAAATGATACCACTTTATTTCCTCCAGTAATCCTAATGATGGAGATTGTTCTGATTGCTCATATGGACCATGGTCAAAGTACACACCCGAAAACCAGAAATATCTTCTAATTGATGAAAAACCAAGGATGGTGTCTAAGGAGACCTCTCTGTACAGTATATGCAGTTTTTGGACAAATCTTCTCCCGCAATTAGGGGAACCTCCTTGCTCAGGTAACTTTCCATACTTTTTCCTTTTCAGTTTCTTTGTGGTTGTCACATATCCATGAGTACATACAACACACAACACACAGTACAAAACACACACACACACACACACACACACACACACACTCACATACACATGTCTAAATATGCATATGCACATACACATATGCATGCATACATGCATACACACACACACACACACACACACAAATTAATAAATATCTAGATTATCTAGAACAAAAGAAATAACTAATAAGAACCATATGATGGTATCTGGGCAGATAATCATACACGCTAGAAAGAGCAGCAATGAAAGAGTAAATATTCAAATCAGAGATAGTAACCAAATGCATAGCAACAGAAAAATTAATGATAGAGATGTAGTGAGTACTAACTAAAAAAATTATAACGGAAAGTGATACACAAAATCTCGATAATCAAAACGGAATAAATAAATTAACATAAAAAGAACAAATGTTGGAATATAAATAAGCAAGTGGAAAATGGAGATAAAGAAAGTAGAGTTAAAGATATGTGATTGCGCAACAAATAAATTTTGCCCGTTAGAATCTAACTGCAAAATTAAAGAAACAGTGTACAGGTGTAAGGTAATTTCTGACGGACAGGTATATTTATACATCGATTCTAGCGAGATATTTATTACATGCAGAATAGCTAATCATGAACTTTCGTTTAGGGATAGAAATAAGAAAAAATAATACGAGTTTAAGTAAATCAATTTCGTCGATAAAAGATAATAATAAAGCATATACAATTAACTGGGAGATAATTAGTATAGCCAAACCATATAGTAAAGGAAGCAAAAGAATTGTGCGGTGAAGAAATTTATCAAATTCTTACATCAAAATATATATTAATTAACCACAGACAGGAAAGTGCACTCAGATGTTTTCATCAATCGAAGTATACAATTAATATTTAAATAAATGTATGATACATACTACTGAAATTAGAATTAGAATTAAGTAAACCATCATTAATAAAGAACCTAATTAAATCAAAACTCATACATAAATTAAGGTTGAGAGTAAAGAGTTGAAAATGTAGTCTAAGTTGAACAAAATTAACTCTAAGAAAAATATCAGATTAATTCTAAAATTAAGGAATAAATCACAGATCTATATACTACTACTACTACTACTACTACTACTACTACTACTACTACTACTACTACTGCTGCTGCTACTGCTGCTGCTGCTACTACTACTACTACTACTACTACTACTACTACTACTACTACTACTACTACTACTACTAATAATAATAATAATAATAATAATAATAATAATAATAATAAGTTGATACATCGAAAAATTGAAAAAAAGAAAAGTTCTAGATTGCCGGAATGTTAAAGCAGAATAAAAACTAGAATCTGAAAACATTTGTGAGTGTTGACGTAATTTCAGGACAGTAGAAAGTATTCCTTACGGGCCAGCTTATTGAGCAGGTTAAGAACTCATAAAAAATATATGTGACTATTTTTAGTAACGCTAACACCAAACAAAAGAAGAACTTTGGCCGTACTTATAAGATATTCAGATGATATCTGATTATCAATTAATTTGTACCCCGATAAAGCAGTGGCTATAATTAACACTAAGTTGCATACTTTGCAGTGTGCACCAACAGACAATGCGCGTAGGTCCTGATAAAGAAAGATGTGATTAACTGTAAAATAAAACTTAGATATGTTAAATGTTTGTTCTCTTGGTATTTATTAATTTACTATTACTTCTCTACCGACTCTGTGCAATCTTCATTAAGACATTTGGATTTATCGAAGTGAGGATTAACTGAGTATAGTAAACTCAACTAATTGGAGTTTATCTACATTCACTGAAGTTAGCCAACATTGTTAACAGATGTTAATTAGTTAATTTGAATTAACTGATGGGACATAAAAACAATAGTAGGTTCTATGAGTTTGATATTGTTCGAAATTAGATTTGTTTTCAATAAATTGATGTATATATATCACCATTTACTTCTTTATCTCTCTCTCTCTCTCTCTCTCTCTCTCTCTTTCTATATATATATATATATATATATATATATATAAACAAATAGTAAATGAGTATATGCATATATACGTACAGTTATGTGCATACCGACATCCACCTGTATGTATAGGTGCATATTTGGGTACAGGACATTGCAAACAAAACGTAAACGAGAAAACACACAAGCCACATAGAGAACATTCTTCTTCATCAGCTACCCCCGTTTTAACACCGGCGTTTCGAAGAGCTGGGCAGGACGCATCGCTAAAACGGCTCTTCCCATGGACCGCAAAT
>NC_068989.1:20926096-20929199 GCF_001194135.2 Octopus bimaculoides
TGTGTGTGTGTGTGTGTGTGTGTGTGTGTGTGTGTGTGTGTGTGTGTGTGTGTGTGTGTGTGTGTGTGTGTGTGTGTGTGTATGTGTATACATACATATATAAACACACATATCTATATGTATATATATAGACTGCGGCCCTGAAGTATTATTCAGTATCTTTTGTTGTATATTATTATTTAACAAAAATAGTATTGTGAGTGACTTCGAAGTTTCGGCCGGCTAAGCCACCATCGGACTGTTCCACGACGGCTTAGCCACTCGTAAGTGCATATACACACACACACACACTCACACACAAACACAGATACGTACACACACATACGTGCGCAAGCACACACACACATCTGCACGCAGGAGTAGTTAACAAACAAAATAAAGTAACATGAGACTTTATGGGAAAATGGAAATATTTAATAACAAGTTGACTAACTTAATTTACATGCGCGTGGAATGCTTTCACAACTTCAGATGATTCAGTCTTAGTAACCAGATATAAATTATATTTTAAATTATTTCCAGTTGAGAACAAGTGGGCTTTCATTAATTAGTCAAGGACACGTGGTTTCTCTGCCAAAGTGATTCTTTCATCATACGCTGCATTTGGTAGAACAGACAAGATGTTGCAGTCTATGAATTGGCATTTCAGCTACAACAGCTACCATGCGGTGAGAGAAACCAGTTTGATGGTGTCAGGTTATATGTCAGTTATCAGTTTCCTTATCGGAAAAGTCTGTTTGGGACAAATATTGCTAGGTGATGCTTGGCCACTGTGATAGTACGATGAAAGGAAATATTCTCACAGCAAGCAAAAAAGGGATTATTTATCCTGAAATTGGGTTGTCTTTCCAATTATGCGCAGTAAAAGATTTGAAATTCATAGGAGTGGTTGTGTGGTAGGAAGCTTGCTTACCAACCACATAGTTCCGGGTTCAGTCCCACTGCGTGGCACCTTGGCCAAGTGTCTTCTACTATAGCCTCAGGCCGACCAAAGCCTTGAGAGTGGATTTGGTAGACGGAAACTGAAAGAAGCCCGTCGAATATATATGTATATATATATATATATGTATGTGTATATGTTTGTGCGTCTGTGTTTGTCCCCCCAACATCGCTTGACAACCGATGGTGTTGTGTTTACGTCCCCGTAGCCTAGCGGTTCGGCAAAAGAGAGTGATAGAATAAGCACTAGACTTACAAAGAGTAAGTCCTGGGGTCGATTTGCTCGACTCAAGGCGGTGCTCCAGCATGGCCACAGTCAAATGACTGACACAAGTAAAAGAGTAAAAGAGTAAAGAAAGCGTGTATCTTTGGTGCCATGATAGATCGTCTTTTTTCTGTTGTTACGGTATATGCAGTTTTTCAGAGGCATATTCGGCAACTGCAAAACTCATGGTGAGTTAGAAGCGGTCCTGCCAAGGATGTTCTATACGATGTTTGGGAAGTTGTTTCCTTGGTCCCCGATGGTCAGAATTCACGTACGCAAGAACGCACGCACACGCACACACACACACACACATGCACGCGCACACGCGCGCGCGCGCGCACGCACACACTCGTACACGCTCGCACGCGCATACACACTCACGCCCATTTCTCTCTCTCTCTTCTTTTCTCATGTACATGACCATACTAACTAGACGGCAGACAGATTTAAAGCAGTCCCAGAGGAGAGAGTGCATGCCGTTGAAGACGTCGCAAAAGATCCTTTGTCCTCCCTACCCCTGAACTTGAAGTAGTGCAAGTATTACAGAAATCTTCCATTGAAATCATTGTCTGTTATACCCATGTGGTGTTTCTTCATTCCATCACATGGTTTTAAGGGTGGCACTATGGAATACAGCCTTTGAGAGGAAAAGTCCTCCAAGAGGGTAATTGATTGGATTTCAGCAGTTATATATAGCACAAGATGCAATTATTGCATATCACTACAATATGATACAACCTAATAACAAAATTAACGATTATTAATTCATCCCCTCTTATTTTTCAGTAGCCAGTGGATCACAGAATGACTGGACTTTCTATATGAAAATTCTGACGTCTGTCACAGCCATTCTCTTTATTTTTATGTTGTTTCAGAAAATTTTGTTTTAATGCTACTTCAGTTAATTACATCACTCAATATTAATATTGCCTCTTTATCTAATTAATAAATTCATTATCTTTCGTATTTTGTATCTATTAAATGAAAAAGATAATACATATGTATATATATATATATATATATATATATATTGGAAGGTTTGGAGGTGATGTACAAAAATTATATTATAGAAAAAAATTAAGGTACTCAGAAATCTGGATGTTTGTACATTTACAGATTTTTATTAATGTCACATGTTTTATAAATTAAATAAAGCGCTTTTCACCTAATCGTGTAGTGTGTGTGTGTATGAATTATATATATATTTGTGAATATTGCCTGGATATTTATGTTGTGAAGACACTACGCATACTTTGCCATAATACTGCCTGGATTTATATTGGATTTTACCAAAGGACATACGGACTACCATCCATACCGTCTGAAAAATGAACTGTGAATTTTATTTCCGTATTCCCTTATTCTCTACTCTTCTATTTCCATTTCTAGACATTTCATGTTTTTTACTTGCCTCTGATGACAATGCCCCATGTTCAGGCATACTCGCCTATCACTTGGGATATTCCAGAAGCAGCTGTAAGACCTATAATAATATAAAATAATGTATATGACTCGAGACGCTTGTTATGCCTCGGCGTTTGTTGTCGTCTTTCACAAATATGTATATGCTAAATCGTAAACGTAAAATGGATCCATAGGTCCGTCTCAGTTACGAGCTAGGAACCCTGATAATCCGTTACAGCACTTACCCAGCGTATCTATTCGTTTAGATCACCAGTGAACTAAACCCCCATATTCTGTATGTAATTCAAAGGGCCGGCCTTGTCACTCTGTGTCACGCTGAATATCCCCGAGAACTACAATAAGGGTACACATGTCTGTGGAGTGCTCAGCCACTCGCACGTTAATTTCACGAGCAGGCTGTTCCGTTGATCGGATCAACTGGAATCCTCGACGTCGTAAGCGACGGAGAGCCAACAACAACATATACATATATAT
>NC_068989.1:20931743-20935796 GCF_001194135.2 Octopus bimaculoides
GTGTGGTAAGAAACTTGCTTACCAACCACATAGATCCGGGTTCAGTCTCACTGTCTGACATTTTGTGCAAGTGTCTTCTACTATAGCCTCGAGCTGACCTAAGCATTGTGAGTGGATTCGGTGGTGCATCAGCATGGCCGCAGCTCTAAGCTGAAACGTAAAAAAAAAAAAAAATGTGTGTGCGTGTGTGTGTGTGCGTGTGTGTGTAGCCCCCACCACCGCTTGACAACCTATGTCGGGGGACATGCGAAAGTATGCAGAGTGAACCGCTGGACAAAGATTGACCTTGTACTCTGCTGTACATGCGCATTACGTTTTAACGGTCGAGCTCAGTTCCGCCGTTTACAGCAGTGCTTTTATGGAAGGAATGTAGCGTGTGATCATCGCATTAACCATGACAGAGAAAGTTGTCCTGGCGATACCTGCTCATATGTCTGCGCAAAGTTGCAGAAAGTGTACGGAGAGGAGTGTATGAGGCGCACACACAGAGGTTTCCAATATGGCCGAAAACATGATGATATTGACGAGCCTTCTGGGAGACCCGCAACCAGTAGAAGTGAGAAAAATATTGCAGATGTGCGTGCAGCTGTGTAGGAAATCGTCGAATCACCATCCGTGAGTTATCATAGGATATACAGATTAGTTATGGTTCAGTTCTGTCCATTATCACTGAAAATCTGGGTATGAGACGCGTGTCTGGTAAGTTTGTGACTAAAAAGACGCACAGGTTTCAATTTCACTAGATCTCCTTGATTGTGTCGAGATCGATGAAAACTTTTTGAAAACTTTGCGTAGGCCACTGAGCAGGTATCACCAAGCTTTTAGCAAAGTTTGATGCAGATTCTCTGCTCACCTTTTTCTGACATGTTCAATGCAACGATCACACGCTACACACCTTTTTTCCAAGCACTGCTGTAAACAGCGTTAGTGCACATAGATAACAGAGTTTAAGGTCAATCTGTGTGCCAAGCGGCTTCACTCTGCGTGCTTTAGCTTCGTTACTATGGCAACAGTCCGGGTACTTATTGATCAGGCCAGTATGTGTGTATATGTGCGTGCTGGTATGCGAGTATGTATATATTTTCACACGCACATAAACGCATACGCAAACATACATGTGTACATATATACATACACACATACGTGCATACGTATGCGCATGCATTCACACACACATGCATACATCCATATGCATACATACATATATACAAACATACACACATACATACATACATACATACATACATACATACATACATACATACATACATACATGCATATCATGCATCGTACTGCTCTCTGATTTATGTTTTTATAGTCAGACACTTTTTTGAACTGAGTCAAATTTAGATAGTAATAATTATATTTATTTATTTTATCCACTGCCTGCCTGCCGTTCAGTCTACTTCATAGAATGTTATTTCATATCTGATGTCGCTTAAGTTGTTTTTCAACTTAGGAGTGTTTATAACCTGAAGTATCTCAACTTCCTTTCTTTTCAGTGGGTCAGTCTGCTTTGTTGCTCTGTTGGTGTTGGTATTGCTGAGGTTCCACTGTAAATTCCTGCTACTATTACGTTACAAAAATTTAAATGTTATGCATTTCAGACTAGCTTTTAAGAATGAATGTATTCTGTTGCCTGTAACGTAGCTATTTGTGTGTATGTGTGTGCGTTTTCGTTTGTACATGTATACGGATATAGTGTGCACATGTCCGTGCGTGCGTGTGTGTACGTATGCGTGTGTGTGTGTTTATGTATATATATACACATATATATACACACACGTATATATTGGATGAAAGGGTACACTGTCGCAAGGAGGTGCATGCTGACGCAAGGACAATTCAATCAAAATGTGTAGAAAGCACAGTATGAGAGGAGCATGAAGGGAGAAATAAGTATTAGAAGGGAAGAAAGAAGAAAATATAATGGAGTGAGAGCAAGGAGGAATTTAAGCAAGGTCACTTGACTGGTAGTAAATAACAGAGGTGCTTTGGCTGAATCGCAGAATTTAGTAAGGGGAGTGGTATTTGAAGAATAAATAATTTGTAGGGGAGACGGTGGGGAAATATTTTTGGTCGTTTTGTGTGGAGAAAGAAAGTGTGTATGAATATAGCAAAGTATTCTACATTCTGAGTTCATATTCCACCAAGGTCGACTTTTCATCCTTTCGGATCGATAAATCAAGTACCAGTGAAACACTGGGGTCGATGTAATTGACAGACCTTGTGTCTATAGTAGAAAAGATTATAGTGGTAGTTCTGAGAGTTACTGCTGTTAAGGGTCATTTGGTGTATGGAGCTGGGGGTTATGTTGTGTTAATTTATTAGGTTGGATTTAGCTGGTTGTGGATTGGAGGTTAAACATTTTTCTAAGGGAGCTAGATTTAGTGAAATGTTTTTCCAGTAGGGCGAAGAAGAGTTCGAGTTCTCGAATCTGGAGGTAAAGGACAGAGGTGGGTTGAACCAGATAACGTTCCGGGTTATAGTCTGTTTAATCTGATTAGTGGGGTTACCTGGGTGCAGATAGGGCTTTGGAGGTCTATGCTGGTGTCTGATTTGATGGCTTGTGTTGTATATGGGATTTGGGGTTATCTAGTAGGGAGGTTGTTTGTTAGGTCATCTACTACACCGATATTTGAATGGGTATTGGAGGGCTGGGATGAAGGGGTACGTCTATAATATGGGGGTGCGGAACTGTTTTCTGTTCCAGGTTTAATGGAGAAAGGAATATCCCACGTGAGGATATATTCAATTGAGTGTTTATATCCGGCCCGTTGTAGGGCACAATTGTAATATTCAGCATATTGATCGAATAAATAATTATTAGCAGATAGTGAGGAGATCCGGTAGGAAATGCTTTCTGCAATGGGCTTTAGGACGGAGGGGGTGGTTGGAGGAGAAGTTCACGTAGTGGAGGTTGTCTTCAGGTTTGTGGTATGGGTAGAAGGTTTTGCTTTGCAAGTCCAGGGTTATGTCTAAGAAATTAGCAGTTTTGACGTTGTTACAGAAAGAGATATTGAGGTTGACGTTTTTAAAAGAGCTTCTTAATCTTATTTTAGTCTGTTCGATTATCCGGTTACTAGAATTTTGGATAGTGAACAGAGCATCTCCTCTGTATAGACCACCGGAAATGTTAGGGAATTGTTCATGGAAATCGTTAAGTAGGTAGAGTCCTATAAGGTCAGGAACTTAGGCAGAGTCATTGGCTCCCATGGAGATGTCGAAAAGATTAGGCGCAACATTGCGGGACCAGGAGTTCCCATTAAAAGGTATGGTATTTTGGTGGGCTGCTAATATAATATCAATATCGTCGCGAGTTAGGTTGGAATGTTTTTCGGCGAAAATTAGGGCCTTATTAAGAAGAATAGCAGAAATACTATCAATAATATTGATCAATGTCGGCTTGCATAAATTTAAAGGTTTGCTTAGGGTATAGAGAGGTGAGCCTTTGGAGATCTTCAGCGGTTTTGGTCCAAAGTTTTTTGTAGATTTGGTTCAAAGTTGGGGTATTATTTAATCGAGTATAATTTTGCTAAGCTTATCTATATCGGAGCTGGAGGGGGCAGATATGGCCAGTGGGGCGGGGAGGGGGGTCACTGCGAAGTTTTCTTTGTGATCTTACATTTATATCTATCTATCTATCTATTTATATATGTAATATTTTGGGACTAATGGGTATATGTCGATTAGTGTGTTAATTTTGGTTATTGAAATTTAGTAGTAATGAAAATTGTAACAACACTTCATTCCCTAACATGACGGGCAAATAATAACATGACTGCCCGAGCTCAAGATCTTTAGCGAGACACCACTTTATGTATGGATGTACTTGATGTGACTCAGACTGCAAAATGGATGCATGCAACACAACATAATGAACGGAGTCCCACCCATATGAGACAATAGCAGGATGGGTCGAAACGATCGTCGTATAAAATAAGATTAATGCCCAGTCCATCTTCTGGTTACTTGATTATTATTATCTCAACTATATATATATATATATATATATATATATATGTGTGTGTGTGTGTGTGTGTGTGTGTGTGT
>NC_068989.1:20936075-20937515 GCF_001194135.2 Octopus bimaculoides
AAAATCTTCAGAACGTTTGTACAAGCACATATATTTGTTCGTATTTATATTTTTATATTTACCTATATTCATTTAGTGATATAAGTGTATGGATATAATAAATCCTACATTTTTTTTAATGAAAGTTTTTAATGAAAGTCTGTACCTATTTTCCTTATGTGATTACCAATTATTCATGTTTTTCATTAATTTTAATATTTTAATAAATATTTCTCCTATGTTTTATTGTAATATTTTATCACGTATTCATATATATTACATTTTATATTTTATTACCAGATATTTATTTTAGAAGCTTATTAATGTTAACATTAAAATATTGTAGTGTATGATGAGATGTTGGTAAAAACCAATAGCTTTTCGCATATTGTAATGTTTAAATGTTTTGCACAGTTACCTCCCTTTAGCTATATTTCACAAAACTGAACATTTTTTTAAAAATTTAGATAATTATTTTTTCAATTAGAAAATTACCTTAGACGTATTTATAACATAATAACAGATTCCTCTCCGTACATATTAATTTTCATTACCCCCCTTAATATTTAAAGCAACTTAGACAATTTCTTCTAAAACGTTCCGTGAATATTTCTTAAATTTGTTTTGTATTTTATAGATTAGTTTTAACGGACCCGATAGAACGATTTTGTTTTAAATATTAGCTGACCAATTACGTTGTGAGATTGACATTGGTCTTACCCCACTTATCATAAAGGTATTATGATGACATTCTTTTGTTAGTAAATAATAACATCACACTTAATTTATACCCAAATTATTTCTTTATTGATATAATTACGTAATGATTCCCCAGCTCTGTTTACCTTAACTAAATTTTATTACTATTCTATTGCATAGTTTTTAGTTTCGAACTAATGACCCCTGCTATAGGGATCATCCCATTTACCCCAACCAATAAATTTTATCTTTACTATCTCCTCCACCAAATAGAAATAAGATGTGATCTCAAAACTTCTGAATACAACCTTAAACTTTACTTTTTACTATTTTACATTTTTTTTTTACTTTTCTAATTCGTACCATTATGGACTCTCTGATGAAGCTTTGGGGTTCAATGTTTGTATAATTTTTGTATGATGTGTCAATTTTGGCATGCCGGAACCCCAAGGTAGAAACAGCTGTAAGAGTAGAGTTGCATTTATTTATTTATTTATTCTTATAATTGTAATTAATAAATAGATCTTGTTGATGCTTGTGAATTAAATATCTTCTCAATCTTCTTCCCTGCCTTATAAATTCTGGCTAAACTTTTATATACTTCCACTTATACTTATCATTCAATTGTACTATGTCTTGCAACAGTAAGCATTTGGATATAAGCAGGTATACCTCCAGTAGTATACTGAATATTTATTATCTCTTAGATGGTTGTCTACGAACCTCTAACTCATATATACGTATATATATATATATATATAT
>NC_068989.1:20937900-20939899 GCF_001194135.2 Octopus bimaculoides
ACACACACACACACACACATTTACATACATACATACATGGGACAAAGTACTGCTGAACGACCTCAGGACACTGAATCTTACGGAGATGAAAAAGAATACAAGTTATATCAAATGCCAAAGAGCAATTCTTGTTTTATTAAAACTATCTTCACACAGGTGTGGCTGTTAGGCTAAAAAGTTTGCTTCCCAATCATGGGTCTTAGGTTCAGTTCTACTGTGCGACGCCGTGAGTGTACCAAAGCTTTGTGAGTGGATTTAGTGTTTACGACCCCATAACTTACCGGTTCGGCACCAGATTTAGATAGAATAAGTACCTGACTTGAAAATAAGTACTGAAGTCGATTTTGTTCAACTAAACCCTTCAAGACTGTGCTCTATTAGGATCTCAGTCCAATGAATGAAACAAATAAAAGATAGAAGATACGCGCTTGCACACACACACACACACACAAATACAAACACGCACGCACATATAGTTGTGGGCTTGTGCTCAGCAGTTGCTGCCTCGTGTATGACGAATCAAGCTGTCCGCCGAGCATAGAGTGAAGATTACGCACCACCTTCCTTTAGCAGAGATTGAAGGCAGATCTTTCTCTGCTTAATGGCCGAAGCAAAAGAAGCAGTGTGGTGAGCCTGTTTGAAAGGTTTGAAGAAAGGAACTTTCCAATCTGGTCAACTTCTCATCAATCTCTTCAAATATCATTTGAAGAGGATGAAAGGGAGGTGCTGCCTTCTAGTGTGCTTATCAAAAGGTGGACGGGATTGGCAAGGCTGGAGAGACTGAATGGATCTGCTCTGAATACGCTTTTAAGTAGAATGAAAGAAACTAGAAAAGGGCACTTCCCATCTCTTGGGGGTGACTGAGTAATCCGGGTCTTCTGCGTGGAATTTACTCCGAATTATTCTAAGTGAAATTCGCCGCTCTTGGGGATTCTATTTAATTATCAATTATTTGTTTCTCTCACTTCTATTTCTATATCCTTCGATATATCCTTTTATATTATAGTGTCTCCCTTGATCGATGTAGACTCCACCTGTTTTTGTGCCTTGTATCTCGTCCTTTGATATTGTCTTCCATGCATTGGACCCTTGTGGCTCATTTTATTATTATTATTATTATTATTATTATTATTATTATTATTATTATTATTATTATTGAGTGAGAGAGCGGTGCATGCCATCAAAGTGACGCTGGAGTAAAATATATCAACCCCAGTATACCCATCATGACTACCCATCTGATAAGGGTACACCAGGCACATGCATCTCAACCATATGTGCGCGACATGGTGATCTCATACCAAGATTAACAGCGCATGATCTTGCAGGTGGGGCCCAATTAGAATTTTCTTCATGTCGAGTAGCCTATCCCGCGCAAAAGGTCAGTGAATAAGGGTTGTTTAAGGATATTGAACAAAACACCTGTTTCCAAAGGTGAATTATCAAATCCCAAAGAATTCCTCTCAACACATGGCTATGATGCTCCGCCACTACTTCTGCTCGTGATCAGAGATGCACATATCGTTAGCCACTAAGGGACATGCCCAACTGGCTAAGATAAAAAAAAACAAAAGCTTACAAACAAATTGTGGTATTGAGCAGAATACTTGCTGTAGCCCATTTTTTATACCAAGACAAAGCAATGTACATGATAACACCTCCAGTCAGTTATGGTCAGAAGCTATGAGAGCCACTGCCTGGTACTGCATCTGGGCATTTATTTATTTTTTTATTAATTATTATTATTATTATTATTATTATTATTATTATTATTATTATTATTATTATTATTCAGTAGTTTTATTTTTATAACGTGCTTTCACTTCACTACCGAGCGCAGCTCTGTGTGCCTTGGGTATGTGCTGTGGTTTGCTGTGATGCTCTTATGGTTACTGTATTGAAAGTGTTTTGCGTAGGATGTGTGCAGTGCCCAGTAGTGCAATTTTCTGTATGTTATACTATTATTATTATTATTATTATTATTATTATTGAGTGAGAG
>NC_068989.1:20940206-20942584 GCF_001194135.2 Octopus bimaculoides
CCATCCCGCTCAAAAAGGTCCCTGAATAAGGTTTGTTTAAGAATGTTGAGCAAATCACCCATGTTTCCAAAGGTGAATTATTCAAACCCCAAAGAATTCCTCTCAATACATGGCTATGATGCTCCCCCACTACTTCTGCTCATGATCAGAGATGCACATATCGTCAGCCACCAAGGGACATGCTCAACTGGTTAAAGTCAAACAACTGACAAGCAAATCTGTAGTATTGAGCAGAATATTTACTGTAGCCCAACTTTTATACCAAGACAAAACAATGTACATGATAACACTTCCAATAAGTTAAGATCAGATTTCATGAGAACCACTGCCTGGTACTGCATCAGGGTATTTCTTCTTCTTCTTCTTCTTCTTCTTCTTCTTCTTCTTCTTCTTCTTCTTCTTCTTCTTCTTCTTCTTCTTCTTCTTCTTCTTCTTCTTCTTCTTCTTCTTCTTCTTCTTCTTCTTCTTCTTCTTCTTCTTCTTCTTCTTCGTCTCGATTTTATCATTGGAGCGTAGTGTTTTTTAAGTTAGTTTTATTCTTTCTCATTCTTACTAACTTTCCATCTTGTTTTATCCCTATCAGCTGCAGCTACTGAAATTCACAAACTATTACTAGCCGTCCGATGCTGACTTATTTTTCCTTCCTTTTCTTTCTCTTTCTGATAACATCCATCATTTACCCTTCATTCTATCTTTCCTTCCCCTCTCTCTCTCCATTTCACCTCTCTCTCTCTCTCTCTCTCTCTCTCTCTCTCTCTCTCCATTTCCCTCTCTCTTTCTCTCTCGCTTCTCACTTTCCTATCCGCCTCTCTTTCTTTCGGTCTCTCTCACCCACACTCAGCTTCTTGTTCTCTCCCCTTTTCTCGTACACTTATTCATTCTAGTGTACACAGACTCTCGCAGACAAACCTCGTTCTGCGTTGGTTGAACAGACGAGAGATGGTTAAATTCACGAAACAGTTAAAGGAAAACCTATTCTTTTCTTCTTTTAATGGTTTCAGTCGTAGGAGTGCGGCCATGCTGGAGCACCGCCGTAACTTATTTTCTATCGGTTTTGCTTTCGCTTTATGGCAGGAAGTTGATCTGTGACTGAGTTTGGAGCAGCTGATCTTCCCTGGGGGTATCCTTGAATGTTTGGCTGGTCCAGGATAGTCGTTTGGAATTTATCCAATGCTTGTTTTAATGTTTCAGCAGAGGCTCTTTTCATGCTTCTGATTTCTTTAGGTAAGTAGTTGAACAGTCGATGACCCCTAAATATCAGACTGGTACAATAAAGTATTTTCGCTCGTGATTTCGAAAGAGGTATATTTGGAAGCAGCCGATTGTCTTCTACCGCGTAAGAAGTCAATAAGCTATTCTTCGTGACTTCCTGTGATACCAAGATCCATTAACTTATGACAGATGATTCAATGATCAGTCTTGTCAAGTGCATTAGCAAAATCCAGGTATACGCAGTCAGTGTTCTTTCTTTTCAAGAGATTATTGAGAATAGCGTTATGGTGCTGTAATAGTTGTGACAGGTAACTTTGTCTAGTCCTAAAACCATGCTATGTGTCATCTAAGAGGTTGCTTGCCTCAAGGTATGTAATTATTCTTTTTCGGACAATGCGTTCGATAACGTTAGATGTGTGAGATGTGAGAGGAACAGGTCTCTAGAATTTGGCTTCAGCCCTGTGTATAGGATTTAATTTTGCGTCTTTCAGTAGTTCTGGAAATATGCCTTTTGAAACAGTATCATTAATGGCTTTGTGAGGAGGTTGTTTTTGCACGTTGTTAACAGTATGGCTAGGAAACCATCTGGTCCAAATGCTGAGTTTGAATCTATGTCATTAAAAGCAGTAAGTATATCACCTTCCATAATATCATTTTTAGATGTGTCACTACAGTTGAGTTCTGGGGTCAAAGAATTCGTTTGGGTTATATACTATTTTGTTAACTATAGGTTGGGAATATGCACTGTTATATTGTTGACTCAAGAGTGTGCATATTTGTGATGGATCCAGTTTGATTACAGGACCAATCAGGTTATGTGTAGCTGATTTTTGTTTAGTAAAGGGGAAAAAGAACTTAGGTTTAGATCTTATATTTTTCACAGCTCAGCGTTATCTTATCGAAGTTTCTTTTTCATAAGATAGCTTTGGGTTCAAGTCGTTGGTCTACCTACATTTCCTTTTCTTTTCTCAAGTTTTGAGGGAATTTAGTCACTCATACGGTATGGTGTCATAGTTTAGAAGCTCGCTTTGCAGTCATTTGGTTTCATGTGCTGTCTCACCCCACTTCACTTTAAGCGTGTGACTTTTACTAAAGACCTAGGCTAACCAATGCCTTGCGAGTGAATTTGGTGGACAGAAATTATATATATATATATATATATATAT
>NC_068989.1:20942597-20948184 GCF_001194135.2 Octopus bimaculoides
ATATATAATTTAATACAAGGTAAAATAGTTTCCTTTATAGGAGTGGAATATAGGAATGGAAAACATCCAATTTTCCACTGTTTTTCAGTAAATACGCAGAGAAAAAATTTTCACAGCTCAAAAGGTTATATATATTCAATATACAAAAATTAAAAGAAAATGGACATTCACGACTGACATATTTTAAATATGATTTATTAAATTAGTATCATATTACAATAATAATATAATATAATATAATATAATATAATATAATATGAATAGAAATAGTGTGTGACAAGGCTGAAACTTCGAATTACAAGCACAATACATCATGTAAACAGTTTTCAATCGCCCATTTTCACTCAATTGAGAAAAAGTAGATCTGAGATTATCGAAAACAATAATTACTCATAATTCCACCTTGTGGGGTCTAACACAAGATCTTGTGGCTCTGTGGTTTCGTTATATTGCGTCTACAATGAAGTTATAATACTCAAGTAACACACTAGCAATTAAAACAATGAAACTATAGGGTCATTCGATCTGCTGGAGATATCGACCAAATCTTCTTCAAATTATATACTGCTGTTTTGGTAACAGAAGGACACTTTCTATAATGTAGTTTCAGGTCGATTTCTTCGACTGACCCTTTCAAGGTGGTATCTCAGCATGGCTGCAATCCAATGACAGACACAAATTGAGGAAGAAAGATAGTAGAAGCCATAGACTAATGTTTCATTGCAATTTCATTTTACCTTTTTTTTTAGTTATATGGTAAGATGTGATATGAATGATATAGGACTGATAAAAAAGAAGGCGAAAATGTTCTTCAGCATTTCAAGAAATTTTACTTAGGAAGGGGAATGAACTCTGTTGTACTAAATGGCAGTAGTTTCCTTTAGAGTCTAAAGTTTAGACAATACTAAAATTATTTGTAAATATTCACTCACGTAACTGAGCGTCAAAGAAATGTAGCCAAGGGTAACGAACAATCGCATAGCTATTTTTTCTTTGAAGTAGTGGATTTTTCATCGGTTACTGATATTTATACAAAAAGAATTAAAAGAAAATGGAGATTTACGATTGACATATTTTGAATATAATCTATTAACATAATATCTTATTACAATTATAATATAATATAATATAATATAATATAATATAATATAATATGATATGATATGATATAATATGATATAACATAATATAATATAATATAATATAATATAATATAATATAATATGATATGATATAATATAATATAATATAATATAATATAATATAATAGAAATAGAAATACAAATATCAATCCTACAAATTGTTTCGATTCATGAACAATAATGCATTTATAAAAAATTCATATTTAATGAGTATGAATCTCATCAGGGAAGTATTTGACGCAATTAGACAGAATTACATGTAAGGATTGTTAATTCCTAGAATAGACTGAATTAGATATGTTTGTAAGCGTGAGCGTCAATAATTTAAACATATAATAACAATAAAAATAAATAATTCAAATAAATGTAAACTAGTATAAATGTAAATAAAAAATAGTATTCTTTAGCACATTTAATAGTACTAATCTAAAAATATTTCTGCCCATTATTATTTATATAAAAAATCTAAATAATATGCCAAGAATTTATGGCTGGCTGGGAAATATCTTCTTTTATTCTTTAGGAAGAAATATATTTTATTCAGAGAAAATATTTAGAAAAATCGTTAATCCATAAAAGAAAAAAAAAACAAAAAAAAAAAACGCGCTATTAATTATGCCTAAATAGCAAAAAAAAAAAAATCTTCTTTATTATAATAATACAATATCAATAAATAGAAGGGACAATACAGGACATTACAAACAAATAGTGTTCATGAGTTCGTTTAATGAGATTTTATACTTTTCGGCTGAGATGGCGCTGCAAAACACCTTTTCGAAAATATATATAATTCTAAGTGACTCAAAGTCACTGATCTAATAAAATAGAAACATTGTTGTTCCTAAGTCTCTCAACTAGAGATATTCAGTAGCAACACTCTAAAGTAACGATTTTTTGCAAACCTAATGTGGAAGTCCCATTTTGGGGTGAATGCGACAGGAGACATCGTTCTACAGTACACTTAGGTTCTGGTATCCTTATATTTTCGACCAAATCTTCTTCAGACTATACACTGCTGTCTTGGTAACAGAAGGACACTTTCTATAATGTAGTTTCAGGTCGATTTCTTCGACTAACCCTTTCGAGGTGGTATCCCAGCATGGCTGCAGTCTAATGACGAACACAAATTGAAGGAGAAAGATAATAGAAGCCATAGTCTCCTTATAGGAGGAGGTTAGTACAGATACTGCTTAGTGCTGAGTGGGGGTGCTAACCTCCCCTGTTCGAAAATATAAGGACACAGATCGTGTTTCGTATTCCTAGCTGGAGATGATGTCTCCTGGGGTTAAACAACAGGAGCATTCGCCCCAAAATGTTCGTTACTTCAAAGTGCTACTACTTAATATCTCTTGTTGAGAGATTTAGGAACAACAATGTTTCTATTTTATAATAATATATTTGTGTCATTATGATAATCTATATTTATGGTTTCATTTTTTCGAAAGATATTTTCTTAATAAAACTAATTTTTATTATGATAGCAATTTTCGTGTAGGTGACTATAAATAATGAATAGAATGTAATTTATATTTTTATAATTATTTCTTTTGCTATTTAGACATAATTAATAGCGCGTTGTTTTTTTCTTTATATATATATCAGCAACCCATGAAAAATTCACTGCCTCAAAGAAAAAATAGCTTTCCGATAGTTCGTTACCCTTGGCTACATTTCTTCGACATCCATGTCAAAAAGACAAAAAAAAAAAAAAAGCAAAAAAGAAAGAAAAAGACTTGAATAGTTTCGAACAAAACTAAGTACTGGGGGAGAGAAAATCGACTAAAATTTCTTGCCTCTGAGACCCCACAATAGCGGCAATAGAAAATAGTTGCATTTGTGTTTCATTTAGAAAGTTGTCACTCCGAATTTATGCAGTGCACCAAGAATCCTGTGTATTAACTAGTACACTAATGTGTGTGTGTACATATATGCACGTTTTGGGATATGCTTACCTTTATGCTCTGCTGCGTAAGTGAATATTAAGAAATAACTTAGAGTATATTGTCTAAAGGAAACTGCCATTTAGTAGAACATAGTTATTCCCCTTGCTAAGTAAAACTTTTTGAAATGCTGAACAACATAATCGCAAATATTTATTTCCTTTTCTTGTTTACTGAAAACTTGCGATCGATGTTTTTTCTCATTTTCGCCTTCTTTTTTATATCATTCTATATCATTCATATCATATCTTACCATATAACAAAAAAAAAAAAAAGGTAAAATGAAATTGCAATGAAACATTAGTCTATGGCTTCTATTATCTTTTTTCTTCAAATTGTGTTCGTCATTAGACTGCAGCCATGGTGGAATACCGCCTTGTAAGGGTTAGTCAAAGAAATCGACATGAAACAGCATTATACTAAGTGTCCTTCTGTTACCAAAATAGCAGTACATAGTTTGAAGAAGATTTGGTCGATATTTCCAGCAGATCGAATGACTCCATAGTTTCATTGTTTTAATCGCTAGTGTGTTACTTGAGTATTATAACTTCATTGTAGACGCGATATAACGAAACCACAGAGCCACGAGATCTCGTGTTAGACCCTACTAGGTGGAATTACGAGTAATAATTGTTTTCAATAATCTCAGATCTACTTTTCTGAATGAGTGAAAATGGGCGATTGAAAACTGTTTAGATGATGTATTGTGCTTGTAATTCGAAGTTTCATCCTTGTCATACACTGTGTTGTGCTGAATTTACCTGAGAATTACACTAAAATGACAAGTGACGGCGGGATTCTCAATCTGCAAGGCCAGGAATTTCTGGGAATTATTCATTGGTCCTTCACCGAAATTCCTCCGGCGCAGACAAGCCGCATGATTCTTATCGATGCCTAAAATCTCCATGAGGGCGTTTGCCTACCACTAACCCCCGATAGAAATGTTAGTAAGTAAGTCTGCAGCTTTAATTGTGAATAGAGCCTGAAAGATAAAATCTGGTATTATAATATTACCGCCAGATGGCTGAGAAATAATTTGAGATACTAGAACCTAAGTGTACTGCAGTACTATAAGGTAATGGAATGAGTGCAAGCAAAGAATTAGGAATGTGCTCTAACCAAAACTAAAAGGAGAGAATATTGTCAAACCAAGGAATACATGGCTCATGCCAGTTTTAAAATACACTGGTCTTCTTCTAAAATGGTCAAAATCAAAGCTATAGGAATTAGACAGTACTAGGAAACTGCTTACTCAATGTAACATTGACATGTACTTACAAAGAAAGGAAGGTGGCAGAGACTTGTAAATGCAGAAGACATTATTACTGCGATGCTGGCTTTGAAAAACTATGTTATGTGTTGTGAAGAAAGAATGCTATCTGCGACAAGAATTATCTAATACGTTACTGAAACAGTAAGAAAATTCAAGAGCAGGAGTAAGGGCAACAAAACATACAGATGGGAAAAGAATGAATTACAAGACCAATTCATGCAACATATCGCAGATATTGTAACAAAAGAATACTGGTTGTAGCTCACAGATGGGAACCTGAAACGTTGAACCAAATCGGTGATTATAGATGCTAAGAACAAGTCATTAGAACGAATTTGATAAAATTCAATTAGTGAATTAACGCAGAATCTGTGGCAAAAAGGAGGCGAAAGCATTACTCATCTCTTTAAGGAATGCAGAAAATTTGCATAAAAAGAGTATAAATGCAAGCATGGCTGTATCGGCAAAAGAGTGCATTGGCATGTTAACTGACTGTACAAATACAAATTAACAGAAAAGTGATATGAATATGAGCTAGAGCCTGAATAATGAATAATAATTAGAAGATTCTTTATGGGATTTTCCCATAAAGAATGCCAATACTATTGAAGAAAGACGACTAAATATGATTATATTTCAATGCAGGAAAAAGCATTGTAAGATCATAAGCTTTTCAGTAATAAATTATGATAAAATGAATACCAAAGAAATTGAGATGATTGTGAACTATCAGGATCTACCCAAAAAGATAAAGAGATTGTGAAAGGGAAAGATGACGATTGATCCTGTAGTAGTTGTTGCACTTGGAACAAATAGTACTTTAGGGGTGAAGTATATTGGAATTAAATCAAAGCATGATCGACTTGCAGAGAAGTGTCATTTTGCATTCTGCAAAAATCATAAGACTTTTAAGATTTGAACAAACTTGTCTTGACTTAAACTCGAGACAATGTCCCAAATAACTAAAGTAGCATGCAAAGCCTAATAATAATAATAATAATAATAATAATAATAATAATAATAATAATAATAATAATAATAATAATAATAATAATCAGAGCACTTTCAATACAGTAACCATAAGAGCACCACAGCAAACCACAGCACATACCCAAGGCACACAGAGCTGCGCTCGGTAGTGAAGTGAAAGCGCGCTATAAAAATAAAACTACTGAATAATAATAATGATAATAATTCCCTGATACAGTACCAGGCAGTGGCTTTCATGGCTT
>NC_068989.1:20948314-20955358 GCF_001194135.2 Octopus bimaculoides
CTTAAACAACCCTTTTTCAGGGATCTTTTAAGTGGGATGGGCTACTCGACCTAAAGAAAATTCTAATTGGGCCCCGCCTACAAAGTCATGTGCTGTTAATCTTGATATTAGATCACCATGTCGCGCAGATCTGCTTGTGATGCATGTAGCTGGAGTATCTTTATTAGATGGGTAGTAATGATGGGTCTACTGAGCTTGGTATATTTTACTCCAGTGTCACTTTGATGGCATGCAATGTTCTCTCACTCAATAATAATAATAATAATAATAATAATAATAATAATAATAATAAAAAAATATAAAAATAATAATAATAATAATAACGACAGAAAAGAATGCCCTGATGCACTACAAGGCACTTGCTATCATGGCTTCTGATCTTAACTGTTTGGAAGTGTTATCATGTACATGTTTTGTCTTGGTATAAAAGATGGGCTACAGCAAACATGCTTCTAAATACTAGATTTGCTTGTCAGCTGCTTGACCATAACTAGTTGAGCATGTCCCTTCGTGACCCACGATATATGAACCTCTGACCAGGAGCAGAAGTAGTGGGGGAGCATCATAGCCATGTGTTGAGAGAAATTCTTTGAGGTTTGAATAATTCACCTCTGGAATCATAGGTGTTTCGTTCATCATCCTTAAACAATCCTTAAACAATCCTTATTCAGAGACCTTCTGCGCGTGATGGGCTACTTGACAAGAAGAAAATTCTAACTGGGCAACATTATGTGTTGTTTATCTTGATACAAGATCACCATTTTCCGAACATATGGTTGTGATGCATGTGCCTGGTGTACCCTTTTCAGACGGGTAATCAAGTTGGGTATATTGGGCTTCGTATATTATACACCAGTGTCACTTTGAAGGCATGCGCTGCCCTCTCACATAATAATAATAATAATAATAATAATAATAATAATAATAATAATAATAATAATAATAATAATAATAATAATAATAATAATAATAATAATAATAATAATAATAATAATAATAATAATAATAAATGAACCATTGATCATGTTGTCTCCATGTGCAGTCTTCTTCCGCCTACAGAGTATCTCAACAGGCATAATAGAGCTGCACAGTATATTCACTGGAAAAGTTACAAAAACTTGGACCTACCCCATTATAAAAACTGGTGGGAACATAAACCACCACCAGTGCTTGATAATGATCACATCTCACTCCTCTGGAACTTCACCGTTCAAACTGACAGAAAGATAGATGCGAATAGGCCAGGCATTATATTGAAAATCTTTACACAAAAATCATGCCTCCTCATTGATATGACTGTCACAATCGACATAAATGTATCTGTCAAGACCTACCAAAAACTGAGCAAGTATAAAGATCTTGAAATAGAAATTAGCAAAATGTGGAACCTGAAGACTAAAACAATACCTGTTGTCATAGGTGCCCTAGGAATGATAGCAAAAGGGGCATTTACCTACGTAGCTCAGATACCAGGAAACTCCAAAATGGCACAAATTCAAAAGATAGTGCTCACGGGAACTTTCCATATACTACGTAAAATACTGTAATCTCAAAGTTTTAAAAAGCTTATAATGTTCTTATGTTTTCTTAAACATACTCTAGAACAATACTATGTGCAAAACCAAATACATGATACCCTAGGCATAACACCGACTTGGACTTCTAACTTGTTTCTTGAGGTCTCTGGATGAGACTTGGTGTCAACTTGTCCAAATACAAGCAAAAATCAAACGAATAATAATAATGATGATGATGATGATGATGACGATGATTATGATGATGATGTTGATGATGATGATGATGATGATGATGATGATGATGATGATGATGATGTTGATGATGACGATGATGTTGATGATGACGATGATTATGATGATGTTGATGATGATGATGTTGATGATGACGATGATGTTGATGATGACGATGATTATGATGATGTTGATGATGATGATGATGATGATGATGATGATGATGATGATGATGTTGATGATGACGATGATTATGATGATGTTGATGATGATGATGATGATGACGATGATGATGATAATAATAATAATAATAATAATAATAATAATAATAATAATAATAATGATAATAATAATAAGCTTCAAGCTTCAGTCATAAAGCTTAGTCAGAAATTTAAAAAGTCTCTTGGCTTACAAGTTAACAAAAAGAATGACTAAAGACATCCAAATACTGACAGACCTACCACTGCTTCTGACTTAGAAATTAACAACCAGGAAGACCAAAGAGATCCAAACAGTGACAAACCTATCATTGCTTCTGACTTAGAAATTAACAACCAGGAAGACCAATGAGATCCAAATAGTGACAAACCTATCATTGATGCAAAAAACACCAAACAAAAAGCAAAGAAGGCTTGCATGAATAATATCGAAGATAACTGGAAAGGTAAACTCCTGCATGGAAAATACCCTAACCGCCTGTCCAAGCCAGATATTGATCAAAATGTAACACACCAATGGCTACAAGAGACAGGTGTGAAAGTGGAAACAGAAGGAACATTGGTAAAATCTATTTATCAGAACAGCAGTAAAAATGGACTATTTTACTGAGAAGATAGTACATGGGTACTTGATACGTAAAACACAAACCATAGAGGGGAGTGTTCATGTCAAAAGCATGACATGGAGTACCAACAAGTTTATGACATTCCACTTCGAAGGCTGCATCCATGCAATTCAAGAACAAGAGATCCCCACCACGTACTTAGAGCATTCGAGGCAAAAAGCTTTAACAGAAAAAAAAAAAAAAAAAATGAGTGCTGTGCACGACCAAAATTGTGGACATCAACCACAGTATTAATAGCTTTGAGAGAATGTCTTCTAGATGTTATCTTTCTATGAGGCATGATACGGCAGCCCGAAGAGTCTGGAACTGGATACCCAAAAAGAAAATGCCTACAAGCAAAGCTGACCATATTGAGACTGATGTGTCAAAACTATTCTGGCGGAATTTAAAAATTAAATCAGTCACCAAGTTACAACACAACCGGATGATATCGTCGTGTAGGATAAAAGATATGTGGAAATCAGGTGCCCTCTAGATACAAATGTGGTTAGACAATGCGAGAGAAAGAGGACATCTATGGACTATTCATAAGGAGTTTGCAAATCCATACTCAGCTTCAGGATACATACCAATCCGTCTAAACCAAAGTATGGCTGAACTTGGGACCTTGAGAAGAGAACGGAAATCATTAATTCATACGCTGCAAATGATCACATCTGGGACTATCAAAGTCTGTAAAACCTATTTTGGTTTTAGAGAATGGTGGTTAAATCAAGATACTTTATTTCACAACCTTGCTACCAAGTAGGTGACTTGTCAAAATTTACTCTCAGTTAAAAAGAGAAGATACATACATACATACCAGTCATTTTTGACTCCTCAATGAAAGCATTTCTAATCGATGAGAAAATAGACAACAATAAAATACGAACGTAAATGAACACTTATAAAAATATTCATGATTTCCTTGGTACGTTAAAAACTGGTTTTCAAGTGGTGAGAATTTATCTAAAAATAAAACAAGGCCATAACTATATAACTATTTTAGTAAATGCACATTTATATGATTATAAACTATAAAGTTTACAGACATACATCACATAAACACACACACGCATACACACACACATACACACACACATGTTGTATAATCATTTACTTTTTAGTCATTAGACAGTAGCAATACTGCTGCACTACATTGAAAGGCACTTGTTACTCCTTGGTTAAAACCTTGACCTGGTTGAATCGTAAGCTACTCAGAGACAAATTGCTTGGCAGCATTTATTCCGACGATGTACAGTTTTGAGTTCAAATTCCGCCGAGGTCGACTTCGCTTTTTTGCCTTTCGAGGTCGATGAAATAAAGTACCAGTCTATCACTGGGTTCAATGAAATAGGTTAACCCTTAAGCGCAAAATTTCAAGCCTATAGTTGAAAGATTTGTTAAGTTTGGTACTTATTCAATTGCTCATCTTTTGACGAACCGGCGTTTTACTGAGACGTAAACAAACATAAGGCAAGCGGTGAGTGACACACACAAACATACTCAACCAATCTGTCTGCCAGTCTGTCTGTCTCTGTCTGTCTGTCTCTGTCTGACTGTCTGTCTGTCTCTGTCTTTCTGTCTGTCTGTCTGTCTGTCTCTGTCTGTCTGTCTGTCTCTGTCTGTCTGTCTGTCTCTGTCTTTCTGTCTCTGTCTGTCTGTCTATCTGTCTCTGTTTGTCTGTCTGTCTGTCTGTCTGTCTGTCTCTGTCTGTCTGTCTGTCTGTCTCTGTCTGTCTGTCTGTCTGTCTGTCTGTCTGTCTCTGTCTGTCTGTCTGTCTCTCTCTCTCTGTCACACACACACACTCATATACATAGTTGTTCGTTTGATCATTCATTTGTTTTACGTCTGTTTTCCATACTAGCATGGGTTAGATGAATATATAATATTGAGGCATTATTTTACAGCTCGTTGCCCTTCCTGTCAATAACCTTTATTAGTTTTTCATGTGTTGTCTCATTCCACACATCTTTCCACGGTGCGGTCAGTAAACAATTTGTTGTCAAGGAAGCAAACAGACTTCACACTTTGTAAGTCAGTTGTTTGTTGTAGAGCGTTCAGAATGTAAGCACATACTTAGAGACATGCATTTGAAATATTCTCCACATATGTATACCTTTATATTCTTGTATTGGATATATAATATAACAAAGCAGGGGGTAAGAAAGTATATACACGATGCACTACTCAATGCTCTATATCAAAGGCTCACAGCGAACTGCTTACCAACACAAACTGCCAATCGCTCACAGTACTTTGTCTTATAATAATGAGTCAGTCCACCATTTCGTCACTTTGTCGGTGGTCGGACTCCATCTACAACACATACATAAATGCATGCATAAATCATACACACACATACAAATATATATGTATATACAAAATAGGAAATTCGCAAAAGCGTTAAAATATATTTATGGAAGTAACGAATAGAAAAAGGAAGAAAACAGCACAGAGGATTGGCAAGTTTTAGCAATTATTGTATCTGTCAAGCATTTGAAAAGGTAACGTTTTAACATTTCGGGCGCTAGTCCTTTACGAAAAGAAAAATATAGAAAAAATAGAAAGAAGGAAAGGAAATTTAAAGAAAAGTGATTGGAGGAAAGAAACGAGCAAAGACTTTAGGGACCAAGTAACAATAGGCACAGTTAAGAAGTCAGGAGAAATGGGATGCTAAATATTCCTTAAATAATGTCATATATTAAATAAGAAAATGACTAATTAGAAAAGGTAGTCATACATTCTAATAAAAATATAAGGAACTAATGGCTGCTGGACACCTTTTAAAATAGTGCTCTTCAATCATGATACAACCCTCTTTTTACCAAAAAGGTTAACAATAGAAAACAAAGAAGGAGATTGGTCTTTAGTACATCTTTGAAGTAAATGTGTCTCTTCTGAAAAAGTGTCAAATCTTCTAGAATGAACCTTGCATATACAGACACAGATGTATGTATGTATGTATGTATGTATGCATGTATGTATGTATGTATGTATGTATGGAGTTTCTAGATTTCTTGCCAATAGAGAAAGAGCCGGTTTCTAATCTAGATCCAAGATTCGTTCATTGGAATTTCAACATCAACAGGATATTTTTGTATGTATGTATATGTGCAGATTCGTATGTTTTATTTTATGTATGCATTCTCATGCGTATTGTTGTATGTTTAGACATGCTCATATATACTTAAATTATGTATTACGCACATGCATACATACATACATGCATACATACATGCATGCATACATACATACATACATACATACATACATACATACATACATACATACATACATACATGTTGTTGGCACTCCGTCCCTTACGACGTCGAGGGTTCCAGTTGATCCGATCAACGGAACAGCCTGCTCGTGAAATTAACGTGCAAGTGGTTGAGCACTCCACAGACACGTGTACCCTTAACGTAGTTCTCGGGGATATTCAGCGTGACACAATGTGACAAGGCTGACCCTTTGAATTACAGGCATAACAGAAACAGGAAGTAAGAGTGAGAGAAAGTTGTGGTGAAAGAGTACAGCAGGGTTCGCCACCATCCCCTGCCGGAGCCTCGTGGAGCTTTAAGTGTTTTCGCTCAATAAACACTCACAATGCTCGGTCTGGGAATCGAAACCGCGATCCTATGACCGCGAGTCCGCTGCCCTAACTACTGGGCCATTGCGCCTCCACTACATACATACATACATACATACATACATACATACATACATACATACATTCGTATATACATACATATCTTTGTTTATCTGAATATTTAACACAAGGTATTCACATACACATGCACAACTGAGCAATCTGTTAACAGAAACGTAATCTTGATTGTATCAAGTGAGGGTCCCAGCTGATATAATCAACGGGACAACTTGCTCGTGAAATTAACGTGCAAGTGGCTGAGCACTCCGCAGACACGTGTACCCTTAACGTACTTCTCAGGGAGATTCAGCGTGACAAGGCCGGCCCTCATGCCAGCTGAGTGAACTGGAGCAACGTGAAAGGAAGTGTCTTGTTCAAAGGCACAACACGTCGCCGGGAATTGAACCTACGACCTTACGATCGTGAGCCTAACGCCCTAACCACTAAGCTACGCGCCTTATACACACACACACACACACACACACACACACAAACATAGATCTGCGTTTATACACCAACACTCATATGTATTCGTTATATATATTATATATGTATATATACTTATATACATGAAGAACTATGGACCTTCTGTTTGTTTTTAGTACGATTCTACATTCAGTATACGTTATGTGTTTTGTTTATTTACCATACATTTTGAAATTTATTATGTAATGGAACGGTTCTAACCAAGATTCAAGGCTCCTTCATTGGAATTTGAACATCAACAACAGGGTTTATATGTATGTATGTATGTATTTATGTATGGATGTAACTCTCTCTCTCTCTCTCTCTCTCTCTCTCTCTCTCTCTCTCTCTCTCAC
>NC_068989.1:20956213-20959848 GCF_001194135.2 Octopus bimaculoides
CGCCACGACTAAGCCCGACCGGAGCACGTAACGATGACAACAGACAGGAAGAAAGAAATAACACAGACCACACGTTGCGAAGTGAAACTAACTTTTTTTTACATCACAATACAAAACAACATTGCATAACAATAATACTTGCTTGTGAAATAACACATGTAACATAGTTTCCAAGCATCTGACAAAGTTTCCGAATAATTACAAAGTCTACAATCATTTCACATAATCATAAAGTTTACAATCAAAGTTCGTGTCTCAGAAGTCAATTAAAAGTTCTTTTTGCTTCTCTTTTCTTTTAACAACATGTAACAACAAAGTTCTCTCTTTTCTTTTCTGCCAGTTAACATCACAGTTAACAAAAGTTCTTTTTCTTTTAACATCATGTAACAACAAAGTACATTTTTCTTTAAAGAAATGTAAACATTTACCGTAACAAATTCAAATCTCCCACTGCAATCGACCAGAACTGACCAACGTAGTCTACTACAATCTTTTGCCTGCCACAACAGTCCCTTCTCTCTCATTGACTCTAGCCATTTCGGTCACTGGTAACTTGTGTCAACAGCCTCTCTCTCTTAGCCTCTTTCTGTCAGCCTCTCTGTTCATCTTGCTTCTCTTCACTCACTGCTGGCTGCCACACACTCGTTCTTCACTGGCTGATCGCTTGTACATCGACTGCGATTCCATCTGGCTCCTCTACTGGCTGTTGGCCTTTACACCGAACTCGCGTTCTTCATCCACTGACTTTGTTTACACCAACTGCTGTCTACACCAACTGCGATTCCCAAATCTATACTCTCGTATTTATGACAGACACTGTAGCTCACAGTGCTACGATACACCTTCCAAAGCTGGGTCAGTTTAGTACAGTTCCTAACTTGTTGTTCTAAACTTTCGATGACCGGAAAGGGTCAGCGATCACACTCCTACGCTATAAATAGCCGTGCTTGTTGACAGGACAAAGGAAATACCAATGCCCTGACCAACTAGCAAACGGTTTCAAACTCAGCTCGGGGAATAGGGACATAACATTATTTTTGTTTGTTTATCGGCGTCCGTATCAATATATATATATATGAATACATTAGGGATACAACTTTTTTGCAACTCCATAGTCCTGTATTATATTCTGATGAGTTAGAAAACAATCAAAATCCATTGTTTTTTGTTTCGTATTTGATCAAAAAAGTTCACCCATGACTAACTTTGAAATTTTTATATTCGGTTGCATTTGGGTGGATTTCCAAAAACTAGAACTCTGGTTGAATAATAAACAAAACATGGAAAAAGATCCAAAACATTTAATCCATAAGTGTTAAAAATATTGTATTCTGCATTCCAGAACAATAAAAAGAAGGTAAGTCATATTAAGTCAAATTAGTCAATAGTCAAGTTTTGGCAAGTCTCATAGAGAGAACGAATCGCAATGGCATGTTGGCTTTGTTCTTTCATGACCATAATTGCTCGCTCACAGCATTGGTTGCTTCTGTTAATGTTTAGTTTTGAGGGCTCTTGTTTCCAGTGATTTTCCAAGCATTTCAAAGCAGTCTTGTAAGGTACTGAGGCTTGCGATAGCACTGCATAACCTTCAGCTCTATACACTTGGTCACTGAACCAGTGGTTCGCCCAGTCATATGACACGAACTGGCAGACCATCTGCAATCCTTCTGTCATATGTGGTGTAAGGGAAAATGCGAGAAGGGCTAAGATTGCTCACGAATTCCATCTGACGTTACTAAAGTTCGGAATTTTCTGAAACTTGATGAAAGGTAGGTCGTTGTTTTCACGGAAGAACCTGAAGGTACGGGATAAATGGAACAGAAACTTCATATCATCTCTCCAGCCAGTTTGATCTTCAATGACACGAGTTCTATTCAGGAAAGAGATTTGGAGTTCTTCATAAACTTGTCGCGAGTTCTTTGACAAAAAGATATTCGATGCTGGGTGAATTACCTGCGCCTGCTAGCTCCTCATCCATAGTAACGCGTAGGATTCTGCCCAAGACATGGTGTTGGCAGCTCACGAATTGTGGCTTGTTATAGCCTTTGCTCAAGAACATTCTCTGCAGTCTAGCCATTACCCTACTCTTTCGTCCTGTATTCACACTTGTATCAACAATAATAATTGAAATCGAGTTTCACAAATGAAATTAGTCCAGGACGATTTTCAATCCTTCTACAATGATCTCAGCCTTGCCATCATACAGCTTCAGAGCAGCCAGCTTGATTTCATTTCTTTCATTTTTGCTGACAACCGCTTGATATTCATTTCCGTCAATATGCTTACCATCGAAATGCAGGTTCCGTTTCTGATTGCGTAGCGTATCGATCAAGTGTTTCTTCATTTCATCAGGTTTCTTGAAGAGTGCCTTGTAAATGCCTTGCTGACTAGGAGCTGGGATATCTGACAACTGTTTGCGGATTTTCGCAGCTTTGTTGGTAGAGACGTTTGTTCCAGTTACAAGACTCGTACCAAATGCAGATTTGTTGTGACTTCTTGTGGAGGAATAAGTGCCATCAGTATCACTATCATGTTGATCAACGCTGTCATCTTCACCATAATTGTACTCTTCAATCTCTTCTTCTTCAAAGTCACTGTCAGTATTCAGGTTTGATATAGAATGGGAGGTTTTAGCATTAGAGCATCTACTTCTCTTGGAAGGATGGATAGTGTGCTTGCTTGCAGATTTGCTTGTCGAATAACCCAATTTGCTCTTGCTTTGGAATACAGCTTTTTGTCATCAACATGGAGGTATTCACCGTGGACTTTGGTTATATCGAACAGTTCTAATGGCTCAAATTTTCCTTTCTTGTTGCATTTGTCATACAAATGAAGCACATTTTCGATTGCTCGGAAATGATTGAAAAATTCAGTTTATCTCTCCACAATAGTGTCACTTCTCTTGATAATTCAGCCTTTAATTGATTTCCAAGAAACTGCTCCTTCAGTGGTATCCGACTTCTGCTGGCCTATGAGGCTTCTTCTACCGGTACATGACTTCTAGATGAATGGGGCTGGAACTGCACCAAATTTTTCCATTTCTCCTTGTTTTTCTGAACAACTTCGAAGCTTTTCTTGAATGGCATACTTCTAGTAGACATGCAAATCTCACGCTGAAACCGACACAAGGGTGAAAATGAAAGAAAAACTTAATTATTTGCTTCATGACTAAGCATGATGTCTCAGCAATACAATCTAATCACCACTGAGATCTTATAAATGCTAAGAGTGCTGTGTAACCTTGCCCATATTCAAACAAGTTTTGCATAAGAATACAAACATAGATGCATGGGTAAACTTTTTTAAAGATGGCTCAAAAGTAAGTTCACTTTAGTTACTTATACATAACAGCTAATCTAAATATGATACAGAAAATTGTTTTTGAGGAAAAAATAAAAATTTGTATCCCTAATATACCTATCTATCAATCAATCAATCAATCAATCTATCTATCTATCTATCTATCTATCTATCTATCTATCTATCTATCTATCTATCTATCTATCTATCTATCTATCTATCTGTCGAATGAAAGTTTCAATAAAAAATGGATAAATGTGGCAAGAATGGTAAGAATGAAAGACGACACCATTTTAAGCATAGACTTGTAACAAAAAGAGACAAAAAGAGAGAAG
>NC_068989.1:20960390-20962714 GCF_001194135.2 Octopus bimaculoides
ATATATATATATATATATACATATATATCTATTACTTATTGATTATATTGAGAACTAGTAACTGTAAGCGCATGTGTGTGAGAGGGCTGGGTGCAATCTACTTTTTCTACTTAACGTTTGTGTTTTTCGTTCCAAACCTGAATAACATTACCTGTTTCAATTGGCACAATATTGCCCAAGAAGATTGTGCTTCCATAAGGGAACATTGCTTATACTCCAGAATTGACATGATTAGCCAAACTACTCATATAATATTTGGAGTTTTTTTTGCATGTTGAGCAACTAAAGGGCTCCTATTATTTCAGAATCACCTCTAGTCTTCACGACAGGGACCGTATGTTCATGGTTAATATCACCCTTGAGCAGTCTCTTGACATAATCTCGTCCCGAAATTAGAAAATGTTGCATCATTATTCATCGAAAAGGATTTTCTTCCTCGAGGCATTAATTACTTTCGATAGGCTGGAAAAACTGTTTTTTCTAGCTTATCATTGCTGATTGGAGACAGGAGTGGTTTACCAATTGCAAACCTTCCATGGTATCCAGTTTTAGACAGTTTATAATTAATGGTTTTAGTTAGCTAAAGGTTGGTAAGGTGATACAGTTTCGATATAATTTTGCTGCCGTAGTTCATTGTGCTGAATAACATAGATAAAGAGTATTTCAATAAGTCTTCCTATTCTGCGGTTCCCCTTTGTGACCTTTACTTTCCATCCAGCTTGCTAGAGCTAGCTTCAACTTGGTTTTGGAATCCGAACATAATTTCAGAGACTCTGCCTCTCGAAAAATTAAAACCTTCAGCAGTATCATTGACAGATGCTCCGGATATCCACACCTGGCTCCATTGGAACTTAGGCGGGTCTTGCATTTTAATTTTGATTTAAATATATATTTGAGAGCTATGCAAAATGTACAGGGAACATGTAATGCATTTGAGTACATACATACTAGAACAGTTTTGAATTTGTCATGTTGCCAATATAAAAAGAGTTAGAAAAAAGCGGTCTTTTTATAAATTTGTCCAACGTCTATATATAGATATCATATGACATAATTGATGGAATTGTTAAAACACAGCAACAGTTTTACTGCAGCTGGGGCTCTAGATTTCATATAAAAAAATTTATTTATAATATTTGATTAGTGAAGACTTTAATGTTCGTATTAATGAGCTATTTAATCCTGTGAATATTCTAAAAAATAAACTCAACTTGTATGCATACGTTAGATAATGTTTTAGAAAAGCAATGATTACATATGAAAAATGTCATATCTTAGTACTTACTTAACAATGGCAATTACTTTATATTGATTGTTATTGTACTCTTACTTTTGATCTCTTGTCAGGGTTCTTGTGCTCGGTATAATATTACGTTGGTGATTATAGAACTCAACAGTAACAAATCTGTATTGCAACATTCAAATGAATATTTACAGAACAATGGTGCTTCTGATCAATATCATCAGAATATGATTTCTTTTCTACGTTGTCTATCATTTTTGTCTCTCTTTCCTTCTTTCTTTCTCTTTCTTTCTCTTTCTCTCTCTATTTCTCTTTCTCTCTCTATTTCTCTTTTTCTCATCCTCTCTTATTTCTTTGTTGGCCTCTGCATTTTCCCCATTTTCCTTGACATGATTTCAGAAGAAAATCCACTCCTCGTATAGGTATGCATTGTCTATTGGAATATGACTCATTTTGTTTCTTCTTCATTGCCTCTCTATCACTTTCGTCCTTCTCATACCTGCATTTACTTGCTTAAACAAGTTCACATGCCACGCGCATGCACCTCCCTTCACACACGCACGCATAAAAATATACGCAAACACACAAATAATCTCATACACATATACAGTGTAGTGTTGCCCACACAAAATATACGCATAAACTTATATGCAGTGTCACACTCACTGGTGATGATAATGCTCGAAAACATATATATGCACACATACATATATACTATATACAGACGTACAATATATTCAGTACACGCAAACTAAAAAAGTCCGTCCACTCATAGACACCTGCGCACAAACTCATACACAGAAATATATATATACGTGTATAAACATATATGTATTTGCTGCGACAGGTGAAGCAATTTATACAGTGCTGGGAGACGTGAATGAGTTAGAGCGATCCGAAAACAGAGGTATTTATATTTTTACATACTTTTCGATTTATCTGGGTGACTTTTTCTCTGTACACACACACATACTCGAACATACACGCGCGCACACACGCATACACACACACAAACACATAAACACAAGCACACACGCACGTGCACTCTCACACACACATACTTATATATATATATATATAT
>NC_068989.1:20963451-20967042 GCF_001194135.2 Octopus bimaculoides
ATGTTTATAAAAACGGATACATAATAACACAACTTTATTTAGCCAATAATGCGATCAGGATAAAAATAAGCTTTTTTTTCTATAATGGTTATTCAATAGAACTATTTTCAGCTTCAGCATCTACTTCTATATGAGATCTAAATCATCAACATGCTTGAATCAAGTTGTCCTGGTTCATTTTGGACATTACTCTGACTATGCCAGCTTTCAAAGAGTCTTTAGTGTTATGGGTGTGTTAATTAAACCCTTTTCTGTCAACAACGTTCCGCATGTAATAGTCCAATGGACTGAGATCTGGGGGAATTAGGAGACCAAATGTTAGGGGTTATGTGATCATGAAAATTTTCAGCCATTCATTCCTGTGTAACCAGAGTCATGTGTGATAGTGCCGAGTCTTACTGAAACACATATGGCCTTCCATAGCATACACTGTCTATCCAGGGAGTTTAATTATTTCCAGGACCTCAATGTTGTCGCTTGACCACCGATGTTGGTGTGTTTACGTCTCCATAAACTTGCGGTTCGGCAAGAGACCGATACAATAAATACCAAGCTTACAAAGAATAAGTTCTGGGGTCGATTAGAGTAATTCCTTAGCGCTTTCGTTCGTTTATCGAACTCGTCAAGACGAAATTAAAACCAAAAATAATAAAACCTGAACGTTTTCTTGTTCTTTTATGTGAATCAGATATTTTTTGCTTCAAACATTCAATTTTTGAGAGTTATTGCTTTTAGATAAGAAAACATATCCACAGAAAAAAGGGCACGGCACGGCTATGGGTACGAGCTTTGTACCCTCATATGCCAACCTACTCATGGGATACTTGAATGAAAAACTTTACAAGAAGGTCAAGAGGGCTTTTAATCATGAAAAATATATATATATAGTTTTTTTTTTGGTGGGGAAGAAGTAAAAACAAAGAGCGGGAAAATAGACCTAGTGAGAGGTTTATTTTCAATTATATTGTTTGTTTTGGAGACAAGAGAGGAAGAGGAAAAAAGAAAAAAGAAAATAGAGGGAGAAAAGTAAAGGGTGGGGAAAAGATAGATAGATAGACAGATAAATAAATAGATAGATAGACAGATAGATAGATAGATAGACAGATAGATAGATAGATAGATCGATCGATAGATAGATAGATAGATAGATAGATAGATAGATAGATAGACAGATAGATAGATAGATAAAGAGAGTGAGAGAGGTTTCTCAATTTGATGTCAACCCATTGCAATTTCATTATAAAACATTTTTTTTTTGTCTTTTCTCTTTCTCTTTCTCATTGTGTACCTATCAACATATTTATAAATTAGCACATTTTCTCACAAGGGCTAGATGAGCTTTCAAGAAGATGTCAATTTCAGGAAGTGGGATGAGAAGGATTAGGAAAGAGAGGAAGAAGAAGAAAAACTGTTTAATTCTTAAGTTGGTACGGTCGGTTACTACTGTAAAGTTTGAAAAATAAAGTGTTTAAAGTCTTATGAAAATTTATGTTTCTTGACACCTGTGTAATCAAATCCCATCTTCAGTGTAATCCCACGTTTTGCACGAACAAACACAACATTCATAAATCAGGAAAATAAAGCGAGATCATAAAAAATAATTTGTGTTATATTTTTGATTACCTTTCATGATTTTGTAGAATTATTTTTCTTTTTCTTGCTTGCTTTGATAAGATAATTCAAAACAGATATTTTTCACGAATTACTTTGCCAGGCAGATACATTAGATATCGCTCTTAATCAGTGATAAAATGGTTCTAGTATTCTTTCTCTGGTATATGTAGGTTCTATAAGAACAACAGTTATCAAAAAATCCCACTGTCATACATGTATCTCATCATTGGAACCACATTCAGAAATAACAGTAATAGTGTAATATAAATGTTTCCCTTTCATCCATCATCATCATTATATAAAATAGTAAAATGACCCAGAATAAGTTTTCTTGACAGCCACTAGAACCATCTAGCATACATTGATGTTACCTTACAGTTACCTTACATGGTATGTGAATATTGTTAGACAGCAATATAGCGTTCTGTGCAACATCCATTTGCATTATTTCCCTCCAGTCGCATTAGCTAGGCACAGCGTCCGTGCGAGCTTACCGTGTAGTATTCATAGCTTATTTCATTTGAACGGGTATTCATGTATATTGTTTCTGTTTCTCTTTCCATTTTTTTCACAAAATATAGTTCTTCTGCTTCTCTTTCAACCATTTAATTTTGGAGAGAATTTCTTTTAGATAATAAAACATTGCTTTTAGATAATAAAACATATCGACAGAAAAAAGGGCACGGCTATGGGTACGAGCTTTTCACACACATATGTTAACCTACTCATGGGATATTTGGAAGAAAAGCTTTACAAGAAGGTCGAGAGGGCTATTAATCATGATTGCAAGAATTACGTCATTAAAAAGAGGAAACGCTTCCTTGATGGCTGATTTATATTTTGGGACAAATCAAATGAGGACCTACAAATATTTAATAATATACTCAGCACACTTCACCCATCCATCAAATTCCCGACAGAATTCATTTTCAATGAATTACCATTCTTGAATATTCACATAAAAATGCACAACTCCACAATCACAACAGACATATTTTACAAAAACAAAAACAACAAAATTAAAAATAATAAAATAAAACGGATACGCACACCAAAGTTTGAATTTCTACTCTTGCCATCCTTTACACATCAAAAAGAACATCCCATAGAGCATGCCAATACGTATCTGTATTATTGCGATTGGCCCAAGAACACGACAAATGCGATTCAATGTAGTAAAGGTAGATGAAATGCTGCAAAGCATTTTACCCGGCGTGCTAACGATTCTACTTGTTCATCGCCTTGTATTTATTATATATTCATCTATTATATGCAACTGAAAGAATATTGAATTAAAATAGTCACCATGTATCGTTCTTAATGTTAGTCTAACGTAGAACAGATATTTACGGCGCTAGATGTCATAGGTAACATATATAATGGATGTGTTGCGTTTAAAATCACAATATATATAATGAAGGGGGATGAAACGTGTTTCAGCTTGAGTTAGTAAGAATACCAGATGCATTTCAGCCTCATTGAACCATATTAATGACGTGTACATACAGACAGTATCATGCTTAGACAAGAGTTATCACATCCGATATGAAGAAAACGGTGCATAAATCTTCACTTGTAATTCGATTAGATGCTCGCCGGAATGATAACCCATTATATGCAACAGAAATAATATTAAATTAAAATAACCCTCTATGTATCATCTTCTATAATATAAATTGAACATGGGCGACCGTTCTATTCTTTTTTGTCTCAAGTTTCACGGCCAAACGGTTGGGTGGATTCGCGTGAAAAATGGCACACATATGGAGACGGGTGCATAGATTGGAACGGGCTTCCCTACCCCCATAGTTACCAAGAAAATCTATTAAAATGACATGCGTGCGTGCCTGTGTGTATGTGACTGTGTGTCCCTGAAGCCATTCATGCATACATACATACATACATACATGCATAACCACTCTCTCTCTCTCGGTTTTTCTCTATTACTCTCTCTCTCTCTCTCTCTCTCTCTCTCTC
>NC_068989.1:20967094-20971260 GCF_001194135.2 Octopus bimaculoides
ACTTCAAAAGAAATTCACTCATAAAACTGCCCATGTCCGTTTTCATTTGACGCCCACTTCAAAAGATCCCCTTTCCCCAAAACACATATTAAAAAAATATTTTCACTTATCCGGCCATTGATCGAGAGATAAAACACAAACCACCTCCTGCTGACTGCAAAACTCCCGCCAAATTAGCCGCAAAAAACACACACACGTCCATTTCATATGTCTTTCACTTTCTCTATGATTATACACACGTCCAATACAATAGCTCTCACATACATTTTCGTCTTCAACAGGTATGTATCTATTCTATAATATAAATTATTTTCTATAAGCGCATAACAATTACCTATTCCACACATCTTCACTTAGCTTTTATCTTCACTTTTCTTTAATTGGATACGTCTGCTATTAATTCTAACATACAATTTCCCCGTTAATTCTGACAGCTTCATTTTCTGTTTAAGCAATTCTTAACGTCAACTTCTTAATGCTTCTTCTACTTTTTCCTAGTTACCATACTTACCGAGAACATCGATTAAAACTTTTTCTAATGCAATTCCCCTTTCTTCTGCCACTAACACAACCAGTTCCTTACACACCTTACAGGTTCTCATTCAAACTACATAATACGCAGAATTGTCTCATTAATACAATAGGGTGTTTTGAGGGAGATATGGCTGCTATTTCTACCAGGTCTACCTACCATGCAGAGGTCTGAACTTAAATTTTCATTCATAGATTTGCATTTCAAACATTTAACATAATCTTTTCCATAAATAAACTATCGTAAAATTTTCTACTATGACCTAACATTTTCTATGTATGTGTGTGTACCTTAAAAGACGTGATTAGACAGAGGTCCAATAGAATAGTTCCCATAAACAGACTACCTAGAAATTCTTTCTTCACAACTCCTGAAGCTGTTTCCTGCAAAGATATTTTGGAAAGACTTCCGCCCTCCCAGCGTTGAGAAACACTGTTATAGATTATGCATAACCGAAACCGATCACAGCCACATCATCCAAACAGACCGGGTGAAACAGGGTTTAGATGCTAGTACATAATATAAATATACAGTTGAAGGGAAAATAACAGCGCTATTCTTCTACAGATAGCATGTATTATAGAAGTGCTGTGTTTAAAACACAATTTATATCGTAAAGAGACAAAAATCATCTCTGCAGCGTGTAGCAAGTACGCCAGATTGGGGCGCCTATGCTTATGCCAACGAATATTGCTTGTTTCCAGTATATCATGTGCACAAATGTCGTCTGCGTATGTGACTGGCAGTGAGCAAAGGCCATTGAGGTCGATACGTACGTATGTATGCATGTATGTAAGTATGCATGCCTGTATGTATTTACGGCCTCGTATTTATTAAGTGACTTTTTACCGGTTCGAATCAATTTATAGTTAGACATCATCGCACAACATACTGAAGCACATTATATTTGCATACACCGTCAGAGGTCACATTCACGATGGGCAGTGGAGTGAACCATATCGTTATTTGTTTTCTGCGTCACTTGGGGTGATCGCCAACTCCTCCCTCATATCTATGATTGGTAGTAATACATGAACACACAAATGCAAACACACACACACGCACACACACACACACACACAAACACACACAGACACTCACACACACACACACACACACACACACACACACACGCACACACACACACACACAGGTAAATAAATAAATAGATGTAACTTTATACAGTAACACATATATGTTCCATTATGATATATTGTGGCATTAGAAAACAAGCGAAAATTAATTAAATTATTTTGCCTCAAGACTCATTCAAATATGTTTTTTTTAATAAAATACTTTTTCTTTCTTTCAGAATTCCGTCGACATTTTACCCATTCGTATCATGGAAGGAATGAAATATATTTTAATAATTTCTCTATTAAAAACTTTTGTCCATGCAGAAGACCAGATAATTGATACTACCACTGGGAAGATTAATGGATCAACAGTTTTAGTTCAGAATGTTAAGCTTGATGTATTTCTTGGAATACCATTTGCGAAACCTCCCGTTGGTAATCTAAGATTTAGAAGACCTGAACAAATTGAACGGTGGAGTGGTATAAAAGAAACGAAGGAACATGTTTCGGCGTGTGCACAATTTGAAGATAATACGTTTAATGATGTTCCAGGTGCAGATCTGTGGAAAATAAAAGCTAATATAAGCGAAGACTGTCTTTATTTAAATATTTGGACGCCAACAGAAGCACGGAAGTCCCGTTCAAATTTAACCACGATGATTTGGATATATGGAGGTGGATTTATATTTGGATCAAGCACGTTGGGCATATACGATGGAAAATGGTTAGCTGTCAGTCAAAATATTATTGTTGCATCATTTAATTACAGATTAGGGCCCTTTGGTTTCCTTTCCTTAAATGACGAGCGTGCTCCAGGTAATATGGGACTGCTTGATCAAAACCTCGCTATAAAGTGGATTCACGATAATATTGCATCATTCGGTGGAGACCCTGATAAACTGACACTGTTTGGAGAAAGTGCTGGTGCAGTATCTGTTAGTATGCATGTTATTTCACCAATGTCTCGGAATCTTTTCAGGAATGCTATAATAATGAGTGGGACATCTAACGCTGACTGGGCAATTAAGACAAAAGAGGAAAATATAAATAGAGCGAAAGAAATGGCTGCTTTCCTGAGATGTCCAACTGAGAACGATGAGCAGATGTTAAATTGCTTTCTAAATGCCAAAACTGAAAAACTATCCCTGGGACAACTTCATAATTTAAAAGGATTCTTTGGAATTCCTTTTGCCCCCATTATCGATAACTATTTCTTACAAGCGAAGCCAAACAAAGCTCTACAAAGTAAAGCAATTAAAAAAGATGTGTTAATAGGCTTTGTTAAAAATGAAGGCAGTCTTTTTCTTTTATCTGGTTTCCCCAAATATTTCACCACTAACAAAACTGTTCCAATAAACAATTCTCTCGCACATAAATTAATAAAAGAAGTGATTGAACCAGCACAAGTAAATTCTGTGCAGCTTGATTCCATCTTTTATGTTTATGGTTCTAATGTCTACTCCTCCTCTGAAACTGAAAAATACAGATACGTACTTGACCAAGTAGCTGGTGATACCATATTTAAATGTCCTGCTATTAATTTTTCCCGGGAATGGAGTACCCATTCCAATGTTTACATGTATTCTTTTGAATATCGGTCAAATGATTCGCCCTGGCCGGAATGGATGGGTACCATACACGGAAATGATATATACTATGTGTTTTCGCAAGTGTTATATGGACAGAATTATTCATCAGAAGATAAAGGAGTGTCAGAAATGATGTCAAGTTATTTTGCAAACTTTTCTAAATCAAGGTAAGATTGACTTGTATACGACATTTTGGTTTTGCTATTCTCGCCTTTATCTTGTCTCTTGTAATCTCTATATATCAAGAGAGGTTAATATGTTTATAACTCACACACATGCACAAACGTCATTCCGAAAATTTGCTTCTTGCGGGACAGTACCATGAATATTTAGTACCAGCTGCTGCTGTTGCTACTGCTGCTAAAGATGACATTGTCTTTCACGATGGCCAGCTGTTCCTTTCAGTGGACGAACAACTCTTGTTCGCCATCTTCCTACTTTTTGAGCAAAAATCTGATGGGTACTTAGCCTAAACAAACTACAAAATAGCTCCAAAGGGTTACAGATGGAAAAGAACTAATCAATTCCCCTAGATCCTGGCTAGTTTATATATGTAACAATAACAAATTTAATTTGTATAAATGTTTGTAACAAACTGAATAAGAACACACTCCGGGAGTAACGTGTCGATTAACTAATAATAATAATAATAATAATAATAATAATAATAATAATAATAATAATAATAATAACAATAATAATAATAATAATAATAATAATAATAATAATAATAATAACAATAACACCAGGACTTACAAATATATATAACATACAGAAAATTGCACTACTGGGCACTGCGCACATCCTACGCAAAACACTTTTAATACAGTAACCATAAGAGCATCACAGCAAACCACAGCACATACCCAAGGCACACAGAGCTGTGCTCGGTAGTGAAGTGAAAGCACGTTATAAAAATAAAACTACTGAACAATAATAATAATAACAATAATAATAATAATAATAATA
>NC_068989.1:20973073-20980946 GCF_001194135.2 Octopus bimaculoides
TGAAAGCACGTTATAAAAATAAAACTACTGAATAATAATAATAATAATAATAATAATAATAATAATAATAATAATAATAATAATAATAATAATAATAATAATAATAATAACAATAACACCAGGACTTACAAATATATATAACATACAGAAAATTGCACTACTGGGCACTGCGCACATCCTACGCAAAACACTTTCAATACAGTAACCATAAGAGCACCACAGCAAACCACAGCACATACCCAAGGCACACAGAGCTGTGCTCGGCAGTGAAGTGAAAGCACGTTATAAAAATAAAACTACTGAATAATAATAATAATAATAAATGCGCGTAACAAAGTGTTGGCTATAAATTCCTTAGCAGTTCCGATTGTTATTTATAGTTTCAAAGTGTCGAACTGGAATATGAGCGAAATAAGGAAGATTGACAGGAAAATGCGTAAACTGTTGACTTGCAATAAGATCCACCAGCCAAAAACAAGCGCAGATCGTCTTTACCTACCCTGAGCTCAAGGATGTCGAGGCTTGATCGAATTTGAATTCATCTACAAAACCACCACAATTGGACTGGCAAGGTATCTTGAAATATCTAACGACTGAATGCTAAAGCTCGTTGAAAACTATGAAAGACGTAAGAATCTTCATTCTGTTATGAAGGAGAGCAAAAAATTTCAAGCGAGTTTATGCATAATACCCAGGTTGAACAGCATGAGCGAAGTGCAGCAACTGTAGTTGCAAAGAATGTGAAATCAATAGCAAAGCAAAATGCGTTTGAACAATTGACTGATAGGTGGGAACAAAAACCTCTGCATGGCAAGTATGTGGTCCGTAACAAACAAGCTGATTTAGACCTGAAGCACACCCATCAGTGACTACGGAGCTCAAGGCTAAAAGCAAAGTGTGAAGGCTTTGTCTTGGCTGCCCAAGATCAGAGCTTATTGACTCGGAACTATCAAACCAATATGATGAAAAATGGTGTAGACACAAAGTGCTGATACTGCAACGATGGGATAGAAACAGTCGACAACCTAATCTCTGGATGTAAGGTTTTATCACATGTGGAGTATACATTAAGACATGACAGATTTGGCGAGTATCTACATTGGATAATGTGCCGGCGTTATAGAATCAAAACTGCTGAGAAATGGTACAAGTCTTACTTTGAGGTTGTAACAGAGGGGAAAAAAAGGTAACTATTCTTTGGGACTTCCCAGTACGTACAAATCAGACCATCAAGGAAAATAAACCAGATATTGTTGTGTAAGACAAAAGCAATAAAGTCTGTTTTTATTGATTGACATGAGCCTATCTTCTGACCATAATACCTCGGTGAAAGAATTTCATAAGCTCAGAAAATAACAAAATTTACTAATCGAAAAGTTGCGGCATCTCATGGCGTTTACAATACCAGTAATTGTAGGAGCCCTTGGAATGATAAAAAAAAAAAGGAACTGAAAATTATTCCTGGCTTACCCTCCATGCACGTCACACGTACTGAGAAGAGCATTGTCGCTCTGAATTTTCATTACTTTTCCCACTTTTATTTTATTTGTTTACTTTTCTATTTTCTATTTATCCCTTTTCTCTATCACATGACTCTGTAAATGATCTATCTGGTGTGTTTGTTTTAATGGCCTACCAAAGTATACAGTATGCTTCTCTGCCCTAGGTGTCAGGAAGACACTCGGCAAAAATGGAAACAGAATTGAAAGATGTTAACAACAACAACAACAACAACAACAACAACAACAACAACAACAATAATAATAATAATAATAATAATAATAATAATAATAATAATAATAGTAATCACAATAACAGCAACAATAACGTCAACAACAACAACAATAATAATAATGGTTTCCAATTTTGCCATATGGGTAACAATTTTAGGAGCGGGCATGAATCAGTTAGATCGATCCCGGTATGGTATTCAACTGATACTTATTTTATCGATCCCGAAAGAATGTAAAGCAAATTTGACCTTGGGGGAATTTGAAATCAGAACGTGAAAACGGACGAAATACCACTAAGCATTTTGCCCTGCGTGCTAACGATTCTGCTAGTTCGCCGCGTTAATAATAATAATAATAATAATAATAATAATAATAATAATAATAATAATAATAATAATAATAATAGCAATAACAACAACAACATTAAAAACAACAATCACAACAACAACACAACAACAATAATAATAATAATCTGATTTGGAAAAATAAGTATGTTGGCACACACATTGACACCCCTTTTTGATTTCATTCTCCCTACTTCCTGCCTCGATTAACGACTTTATCGAATTCTAGGAATAACATTACATGTTAGTCCAATTAAAGCAACAGAATCCATTCACCCCAGCTATACCCAGAGCAACAGATATCTCCACTTCCCCGGCGCAGAAGCTGCTACCCAACTAATACTTATAGCAGTGTAAGCAATACTGAGATTGCACTGTGAAACCCTCTCCTTCAAAATAGTACTTTGTGTTGCCTATGCAGAGTAAATGACAAGTAAATGTGACCGTGGCCAAATTTTCAACTCGCAATATGAAAGCCCTTAAAGCTCTACTGCACAACATATTGTCTGACGTTCTATTCTAACAATACATTTCTTTTCATTTGCCTAAAATAGTACCACTCTTTTTCTTTTCTCTAGTAATCCTAATAATGGTGACTGTGCTGACTGCTCCAATGAACCATGGTCGAAATTCACACCCAAAAACCAGAAATATTTTGTGATTGACAAGAAAACAAAGATGGAGAATAAGGATACGTCTATGTACAATGTATGTGGCTTTTGGTCAGATCTTCTTCCTGAATTAAAGGAACGTTCTTGTCCAGGTAACTTTCCTATGTTTCCTTCAATAAATTTCTTTGCTGCTTTATCATATGTCCACAGGTCTATACACGTACATGAATCTATCTATCTATCTATCTATCTATCTATCTATCTATCTACCTTTTGCTCTCTGTGTCTCTTTCTCACACTTTATATATATATAGCAATCCGTAGTAAATATAAAAACAACTTTCAGGGACTATAATGGTTTATTGAGACGGAAAAATTGTGGATCTTTTTCGTATCGAAGTACGATAAACCGAAAAACGTCCTTTTTATATTTCACGGTGGGCGACCAGGGTTGCTGGTATGCGAATAAGAGTACAATAGTTAAGGAATGGAGTAGATAAGATCCGGGCTACATACGTTTCATGGCGATCGGAACTTCGGAAGTGGTAAATATCCAAGCGAGGTCTGTACCGCAGGCTACTCTTCAGGCCAAGGATATTTTGATTAAATGGAAGTTTACATTGTGGCAAGGAGGCACGTTTTTACACATGGGAGATTGAATCCGAATGTGTAGAGAGCCCAGGTTCACTCTCGGTTGATGGAGTTAGCCAATAAGCACAATGGCTTTTGCTTCCCCCAAAACTGAGGTCATCACATTCACTGCAGATGAAACGACCATAGTCTTGTTTAGAGTAGGTGAAGAGGGGTGTTTCGACTGTATGGATTATATCTTTCAGACAGTGTGATAGGCTTGGATGAAGGAGATACAGAATCTGTTCTATCGACCATGTACACATATGATATATTTCAAATACATGCGGTAATTATTTGCTATAATTACAATATGATACAATTAAAGATGAATATTTTATTCCATCGTATTTTTCAGTACCAAGTGGATCACAGAATATTTGGACTTTTCAAGGAAGAATACTAACCACTTTTAGTTTCATTTTCTTCTCTTTGATGTTGTTCTGGAACATTTTGTGTTGATGCTACTTCAGTTAATTACATCAGTCAATTATGGTCTGATTACAGGGCTTAGAAAAGCTCAAGGACCGAAGCAATAAATGTATCTATATCTGAGAGGGGGATATGTTGAATAAAATCATAATTAATTGATCGTCCGTCGTATATTATTTTTACACAAAGCAGTAACTCTTCAGCACACCCTCGTATAAATATATATATATATATATATATATATATATATATATATATATATATACATGCGTGTGTGTCTGTGTGCATGTATGTGTGTATGTGTCTGTGTCTCTGTGTATGTGTGTGTGCGTGCCTCTGTGTATATATATTTATAAATATATACATATATATATGTGTGTGCATTTGAGTCTGTATTTGTCCACACAACTCATAACAACTGATATTGTTCTGGAACTTTTTGTTTTAATCCTACTTTAGTGAATTACATCAGTCAATTATGATCTGATTGATAACATCATTTTGTGATATTTGTGATATCTTGTACTTTGCATATATTAATTCAAATATATACAACCTGGAATCCTTATCAGTGTGACCGATGGAGTACCAGTCATACATACATACATACATACATACATACATACATACATACATACATATATGTATGTGTATTTTTGTGTGTATGTATATATATATATATATATATGCGTGTGTGTATATATATCATATATAAATATATATCTATATATGTATGTGTATATATATGTGTGTGTATATATTATCTATATATGTATGTGTATATATATATGTGTGTATATATGATGATTGCTTCATCTTGATAGATTATAGCCGTCTCATCAACACGTACACGACATCCCATCACACAGCACAATCCCTCCGTTGATGAGCGCTCAGATGACTTTTAAGACCAACTGCACACTGACAGGGTTTAAAACACAAGTGACAAATATTCAAGTTTCTTTTCTTCAACATCTTTGCCGTCTGGAATCGAATTCTGGAGGAATGCTTTTCTGAACTAGCATGTCTTTGAAGTCCAGATATTGTCTTAGAAGCTTTGTGACATATGACACAAGTCGTAAGAGGTGGTTGGTGTCCAAGATTATTACCTACCTGGGCATTACGATCTTCACGTGACTTTATATGCTTCACGTATCCTGCTTTTGACAACAGAACACGATCACACATAATGCATATCCAATGTTGACTGTTGATTTCAGTTCTTTGCGACAGGTCCATTTCAGCTCAGAGTGCTGAATCATATTTTCCTTCCGCTACAACAAGTCCTAACAGCATCTCTCATCAATTTCTCAATCATATCTAGTTTCTTCAAGTTTCCCTTCATGCAGTCTTTATACCTTTTCTGCGGCTTATGCTGTGGTCGCTTATCAGAGTTGAACTTATAAAAAAAACCCTTTGGCAATTGCCCATCTTTCATTCTAATAACATGTCCAGGACCATCTCATTTGAGCCACGATAACATGTTGTTCAACTGAGCTACAATTTTCCACTCGCAAAACTTCTGTATCTGGTACGAAACATTCCCACTTGGCTCCCAAAATGCGTCTGAGTATGAAATCTCTCCTACATTTTCATACGACACCTGTAAGTGGTCCACGTCTCACTCGAATAAAGAAGTGCAGTAAATACACACGTTTTTTATAGACACTGAGTTTTGTCTGCAGGGAAATATCTCTATCCGCCCATATTCGCTTTTTGAGCTTTCCAAATGCAGCACTTCCCTTCCCTAGTCGATAGTATATCTCTACATCATGACAACTATCTCTTGACAGTGTGTTTCCAAGGCAAACAAAAGTGTCAATGACTTCTAACTTTGTTCCATTCACAAAAATGTTTGGTTCAGAATGTTTGTCCCGGCGTGGGAGTAAACATTGCTCTAGTTTTCCGAAGATTAATTGTGAGGCCGGAATGTACACATGCAGTGGAAAATCTGTCCATTATATGTTACATATCCCTCTCTAAGTGTGCCAAGAAATCAGCGTCATCGGTGTAATGTAATTCTTTCAGAAGTGTTTTGAAAGCCTTTCCTTTGCAGTTAAACCGGGTCAGATGTCTGGAATCTGATTCCGATTACTCGGTTGGAATACTCGAAAGTATACCAAAGCAATGCAACAAAATAAATAGAGAAAAAGTGTAGGGGCAGGACTATCTCCCTGTTTGACACCACTGTCTACCGAAAATTCATGAGATAGCTCACCATTAAAAAGAATACTTGAGCTTTCATGTTTCTGTGTAGTTCCTTGAAGATTCTCACAAAATATGTTGGGCAACCAAGTTTACACAAAGCAATCCGCAGTGCCTCTCTGTTTACCATGTCAAATGCTTTAGTCAAATCTATAAAGACCTGGTATAGTGGCATTTGTTCCACTAAGCATTTCTCCTAAACCTGCCTCGCAGAAAATATGTCCATTGTTCCTCGCTCAGGTCTGAAACCACATTGTTCTTCGGGAATCACATGTGGACACACATTTTCAAGCACCATAGTCACTATCAACACGTGCCTTAAAGTCAACAAACACAACCAACTTCTCATTCAAAAGGACAACAGAACACTTCTAAGTTCGTCATAAAATGCTTGGATATTTTCCTCGCTATCTGAAAGTGTAGGAGCATAAACAGAGAAATTGGTTACAAAGCGTCCATAAGGAAGGGGCATCCAGAATTTCATTATGCATTTGTTTATGCTTTGTGGTTGTTCTAAGTCTTTTGGCAAATCACTTCTGATTGCAAATCCAACACTGCCTTCCCTTTTCTCTCCTTTCAGCTTCTCAACCCAGAATAATGTAAAACCTGCTGCCCTTTCGACAAGATAGTCTTCATCAGAACATCTTGTTTCAAAAAGCGCTGCAATATCAACACTAAGAAGCCTTAGCTCCTTAGTTACAAGAGCCGTTCTTTTTTCAGGACTATCTGTTCGATGTAAAAATGTTCTCTCATTCCAACAGGCTAGGTTAAGAGAAAACTTACTCCATGCATAGTTGTTATCATCGTTTATATCAATTCTTTGATCATTCCTGCTAAATTGAACCACCGTCAGCCGCAGTAAACTAACCAGCAGAGAAAGGACAGACAATTTTTAGAGCACCTTTCCTAGCACCTTCCCATTAGATCCATGTAAACAGTGTTCTCTTTAAAATGGCTGCTCAGATACAGGATTCTCCACCGAAAACAGTTCATGTCCATGAAAATGTTAGCGATGTTAAGATAAGAACCCTGCCACCTTATGTGCATATTTGTAACCGTATGCTTCCAACCGGTCAAGTCTGCATACGTCACCACGCCTCTATCACTATTGGACTTTTTAAAAGTGATGATTGTACGATGATGGTGTTTTGTCGCGGACATCTGTACTTCATTGGATTTCAGTGACAAACGCTTGAACAACACTTGTGCCACTCTCTGGGTCAAAATATTAGATTCCAGTGACAAGCAAAGCAAGGTGACTAGTACTAAGTTGACTGCAGATTTTATATTGGAATACATTCATTTAGGCTTTTTTTTTCAAAAGGAGACTGCAAGACAGCAATCGTAAGTCAATTTGAATTTAGAGTTTTATCTCCTATATTGGTTCTCTTAATAATGGCATCCTTTCAAAATAGGGGCCCAATCCTACTCCCATCAAATAGTTATGGCTTTGATAGTGCAGTCAATTAATGGGACCATCATTACCATGACCTGGTTTTAAGTTAGAGTGTCCTCCTAGAAGAGTTGCATTCACCACGGCTAATGAACCCCATTTTCTACCCGCCTCCCACACAGAAACTTATACGTATGTACACATACAACGAATAAAGATGTAAAATAAAAAAAAATTTACAATTAAAAATTTGTTTAAATTAGAAAAATTAAATCAAAAATATAAATTAAAAATATATATATATAAAGAAAGATATGTAAATACATATACATATACGTACATATACATATGTACACATAATGTTGGATGACCGTTGATTACTCATGTGCTCTTCCGCCATGTGACATATCTTATCTTTCGTCCTGCAAGGTGTCCACCAATCACCCAACTCACCAAGTAAGATTGGTGAATTTGCTAGTTTAGTCGCCGACGACCCGACCACGCAGTAGGTTGTACTGGGTTATA
>NC_068989.1:20981445-20982388 GCF_001194135.2 Octopus bimaculoides
ATATATATATATATATATATATATATATATATATAGAACGTGAGGGGCTTAGTTCACTGGTGATCTAAACGAATAGGTACGCTATGTAAAAGGTATGTGGTTACAGAACTCCTCAGTATGCTTTTATACAACGCAGCGGTGACAAATCTTTATTGCAATATTCAAATGAATATTTACAGAACAATGTTGCGTCTGATCAACATCGTCAGAATAGGATTTCTTTTCCACGTTGTCTATCATTTTTGTCTCTCTTTCCGCCTTTCTCTTTTTTTTGTCTCACTTTTTGCCTATCTTATTCCCTTTCTATCATCCTCCCTCTCTTTGACTCATCCTCCCTCTCTTTGACTCATCCTCCATCTCTTTGACTCATCCTCCCTCTCTTTGACTCATCCTCCCTCTCTTTGACTCATCTTCCCTCTCTTTGATTCATCCTCCCTCTCTTTGACTCATCCTCCCTCTCTTTGACTCATCCTCTCTTTCCTTCTTTGATGCCCTCTATGTGAATTGGATCATGACTCTTTCTTTTCCTTTCTACTTCATTGTTTCTCTATCACTTTCGTCTATGTCACACACACAATGTCCCATTCTCATACATGTTCACACACATGCACCCCCCCACATAAATATATGCACATGGACAAATAAGGTCATACGCATATACACAGTGCCATCCACACCATATAAGGGCATACACATATACGTAGTGTCACACACACTCCTCACGATATTGTCTCTTCTATATATAGTGCATCCGTCAACCTCCAGCCCAGTGTACTCATATGTACTTGCTGTGATAGTTGAAGCAGTTTATACAGGACTGGTAGACGTGAGTTAGTGTGATACGAAAAGCAAGGTATTTATCTATCTATCTATCTATCTATCTATCTATCTATCTATATATATATATATATATATATATATATATATATATATATATATATAT
>NC_068989.1:20983766-20985506 GCF_001194135.2 Octopus bimaculoides
TATATATATATATATATATATATATATATATATATTATATATTTATATCAGATATATATGCAAATATATGTGCGCACAAAGCACACTCTATATACACACATGCACACATAAATATACATACTACAGGGAGTATTGTTCTGTTCGTTTTTTACTGAATATATAAGTATGTGTTGGTGCATGCATATACGTATATAAACATTTCTAAGTTTACCCAACCTAAATCTACTATACAATAACAAAAAAAAATAAACACAAACTTTAATACAATAAGAAACAAGAATAACACTTCGATCATACGCACCAATTACAATCCAAACTATAATTTAAGAACTTGTTCTAAAGATATAGACTGGATGATAATACCCTTCGCTAAGCAAGTTACATCAAATATACCAAGAATGTTCTACGAGGCAGTGGATAAGCTTTTTCCGGTAACGAATAAAGAGTATAATTTGTTTTATAAACGAAGAATTAGCATCGTGTTCTCCTACTGTAGAAATTTAACTCAAATTATAGCTGCACACAACACCAAATAAATTCCGAAAGCACAGGACAATAATATTAATAAGGCCAATAAAAACGAAAACCGAATTAAAGGTAATAATAATACCAATTTTAAAAACGATAGTAAGATGATTAATCCAATTCTATTGAAATCACCACTAAGAAAGTAAATAATGATCTAATCAATTAAATAATTCAAGAAGTTCTATAATTAATAGACAGGCACACATGATGACTCGAAAAAATAGCGACTATCATAAAACCTAATAATAAAGATAATGATAAAAAAATAAAACAAACACAAACATTATAAAATCTAATAACAAAAACGTAGATAACGTTATACATGTCAAAATATAACTATGATAATTATAATAATGACACATATAAAGAATATGGAAATAGAATTCGATTTATAGTATTATATATAAAATAACCGACAAATACTTTAAAACAATAATAATAATAATGATAGTTAGAAGTTAAAATACAACTGACCAATTACTTTTAATAACAACGTGGTTCTTACTGCTTAGTAATTATCCATTACTACTATTAATAACCTTCACAAATTCAAATAATATAATCAACTCTGAAATTTTATCAAAAAGCCTTGTAGTCTATAAAATATGTAGAATCAATCAGAACTAAGTATTCTATAAGTAATCACTCCCTGCCTAGCTAAGAACTTTTGCTATCTTCAACACTGCAGCTGCTACCGAATTTTACCTACACAATCAGTTAAGAAAAACATCTCATAGAAGAATGTCATGGCTTACTACTACTACTACTACTACTACTACTACTACTACTACTACTACTACTACTACTACTACTACTACTTCAAACTAATAGGGGAGAACAATTCCTCTTCGAACAATGTCATACTTATATGCTCTGAAGAGATCGTACTAATAATGCATAAATCGCTGCATATGAATATACAGCAATATGCAGTTGGTGTGACCGAATCACGTGTCGAACCATTATTATGATGAAACCAACTGAAAATAAACATAAAGTTTGCAAGTTCAAATTCTTCATTCTCCTTATTATCACTATTGTACTTTACACTCTAAAGAAATAAACTGGAACATCGGATGATTCCCAAAGAACGCACCACCAGAAGGAACAAGCCTTGGCATTTCATTCAGAGAAATTCGGTATCTGCTAGGACATTACAACCCTCTTCATACTATATATATATACATATATATATATATATATATATATATA
>NC_068989.1:20987119-20989374 GCF_001194135.2 Octopus bimaculoides
TATATATATTTAGAAGCAAAAAGGATATCCAAAGTTAATGCAGTACGATCATTTCATGCGACTCCATTTATTTATGTGAACATTACATTAAACGTAAAATGCAGAGCAATCCTCAGCTGCACAAAGATATAGAAATTTACTGAAATTTCATTTCAACAGAAGGACATATTGTTGTAACTACATTTAAACTCTCCAAGTGGAAAGGAAGAATACAAAAAAAACATTTTGACTTAGCCAGACCATACAGGCTAGTGAGTGTGAGAGAGAGAGGCTGAGTGAAGATGTGTGTTGTCATGTATGTATTTTTGCATGTATGTGTAAGTGGCACTCACTATCTCTCTCACACACACGCACACATCTTTCATGTACACGCCCATACATAAATACATATGCATACATATATTTTGCATGTATGTGTGCGAGTGCATGAGAGAGAAAGAGAAAGAGAGAGACAGTGAGTGCCACTCAAACATACAAAACAATATGCCTTCTCTCACTCACTCCCTCTCTCTCTCTCTGTCTCACTTCCATCTTTCACTTTCTCCTCTCTCTTGAAAGCAAATGTCGGCTTATCACTTTCTCCTCTCTTTCAATTTTTTCTCTTGAAATAACGAAAGAATACTATAGAGGGTGAGTAATAATAGGAGGCTTAAGAGGGATGGTCGGGAGAGGGGAAGGGGAGGTTGGAAGCGTAGGGAGAGAGGTTTTTCAACCGCTTCCTCTTTCCCCGATGGTATAATTGAGAAGGGAGTATGTAATTTTAGATATCAGCATACAATATTTTAAAATCTATATCCAAGTATATTTACTCACATCTAATTTAAAATAGAAATATCCAGTGTTAAATAAGTCAAGTTGCTCCAAGAATATTAAAAATAGGTAATGTAAGTTATCAGCATATAATATTTCTAAGTCCATATCCAAGGCTAAATACTCACATCGGATTTAAATATGAAATATCAAGTGTTAATAAAGCAAGTTGTTCCAAAAATATCTAAAATATGTTTTGGAAGATTATCAAGATCTAACATTTTCTAATTCCTATCCAAGTAGAAATAGTCACATCGGATTGAAACAGGAAATATCGAGTGTACTCTAGTTAATTTTATTAGGTTCATTCCACCAACAATTATTTGAATAATTTTTTTTCGATATCTGTAATTTATGTCACGGGAATATTGAAATTTAAGATTCATTATGTTTATCGAATAAATTGAAAGATATCTTACAGAGTATACTGCCTAAAGGACCGAATGAATGAATGACTTATATCAATGTAATAATAGTTTTCACCGGGTGTGCGTCTGTATGAAGAGCTTTCGTTATTTAGAAACCTGTTTCTTTCTGTTCTGAAAATTACATATGTTGTGTGTAACATCGAATTTTAAGTTTTACATTATAGTCAGTACACAGAAATTTTGTTTAGAAAAGTACTTGCTGTCAATTCAGTGCATTAATCCCAGCATTCTTTGGTAACAACATATTCTCTCTGCTAATTAAATATTGAAAAAGAGAGAAAATGCCACCTCTCTTTTGAAAGAGAAATGAATTTTGGCGGTAAGGACTAAACACCGGGTTTCATTGGCGGACCTGGATCACTGTCACCCCACCCCCTGCCACTAAACTGACCGTATCGATTTTTTTCTCACCGGATTCCTATGTTTTCCATGATGGAGATTCCGAATATGCAAGCAACCACGTTTTCATAATTTTTAATTTAATTCCCACCCCCAAGTTGTTAATTTTTAACATTTTTTCGAATCTATTTTTCAATCTACGTGGGAAAACACAGAGATTAAGAATATGGGCGGTGGGGGCGGGGAAACAAATTTTAATTTCAGATTTTTTATGAAAATCTCCAAAAGTGATCCACACCCCATCCCGCTGTCTAAAAGTGAAATTGAACGGCTGTTTTGTCTGTTTTCGTATGCGTAGATTTATAGTGAAACAGCAAAAGTACCACGGCATGTGAAGCCTTCACCACGAAACTCGATATGCTAAAAATAACAGCTAAATGTCCGGAACATTTTGTGCTTGTGGGAGCACAAATTTCTCCGGACATTTAGCTGTTAATTTTAGCAGTTCATTTTCAGTTTTAGACAACGGGATGCGGGAGTTCACAGAAAATTTGAAATGAAAATTTTTTTTCTATACTCTTAACATCCGTATTTTCCCAAGTAGATTGATTAAAAAAAAATATTTGAAAAATAGCTAAAAATTAAAAATTTGGGGTGGGGGTGGGGGGAATTAAAGAT
>NC_068989.1:20994986-20996270 GCF_001194135.2 Octopus bimaculoides
GCATGAATATAAGTAAAACTTAAGTGACATCGGTTATATAATGTTGATTATATGTTGGATGTTAGTTTCGTATGTTGACGCAAGGTTAGTAAATTCGGGGAGGGGTTTAGTAATTTACATTGATCCCAGTGCTCAACTGGTTCTTATTTTAACGACCCCGATGTGACAAAAAGGAAGGTCGACCCTGGAGGAATAAGAACTCAGAACGTAAAAACAGATGCTGCTAAGCATTTTGCTCGGCGTGCTAACGATTCTGCCAGTTCAACGCTTTATATTCATTTTATATACCTCTATTATAGGCAATGGAATTAATATCGGATTAAAATCGCTACCTGTGCAGCATGTATCGCACTTAATGTCAGTGTATCGTGGGATGGAAATTTAGTGGTATTTGTCAGTGATAACATACCTAATGGACATGTTGTGTATAAAAGGCTCAAAATATTTAATGGAAGGTGATGAATTTCACCCCAGCAGAGGTGAGCAAGAATACCAGGTGCATTTCATTCTCATTGAGTTATATTTAATGAAGTGTACTTAAAACTAGCAATATGCTAGACGAAATTTGTCGCTTCCGATTTGAAGAAAAGTAGTGCATAAACGTTCACTAGTACTTCGTTTCCTTCCTGGTCATCTGAGGTGATCAAAGACTCCACGCTCATCTCTTTGACTGAAAACTGTGCATGAACACGCAGATGCAAACACACATATGCACGCACACACACATACACACATACACACATATACACAAATCCACGCGCACATACATCCACACACACATACGCACACTTAAAAATAAATAAATAGATATGTTTACATAGGATAAATTTACACAGCAGCATACGTATATATATGTTCTCTTGTGATATAATGTGGCATTCGAAGGTAAACGAAAATTAATCCATTTTGCCTCAAGACTCATTCAAACATTCTTTTTCTTTCTTTCAGAATTTCCTTAACAGTTGAGTCATTCATATCATGGAAGAACTGAAATATATATTCATAATCTCTTTGTTAATAACTTACGTCCATGCAGAAGACCCGGTAATTGATACTACCACTGGAAAAATTAAGGGATCAACAATTTCAGTTCAGACTGTTGATCTTGATGTCTTTCTTGGAATACCATTTGCTAAACCTCCCGTTGGTAATTTAAGATTTAGAAGACCTGAACCAATTGAACAGTGGAGCAGTATAAAAGAAACGAAGAAATATGGTTCATCGTGTGAACAAGATACAACTACTGGTTATAATGATGTTGCGGGTGAAGTTGCTTGGAAAATA
>NC_068989.1:21004111-21006840 GCF_001194135.2 Octopus bimaculoides
ATAAAAGAAATTTTATTTAACAAACTGTGACGCTAAAGACCGAGGTTACCGTGGTCTTTTCGTAGGTTTTTCTTTCCACGGATAACCTCCCCATTTATTGGGAATTTTTTGTATTATTTCGTATTTTTTTGTAAATACCCCAAACGTTTTGCGATGTTTTTTTTCATCATTGTCCCCACTTTTGTTTTTTTTCTGCTTTGTTTTCGGCCCCCTCGAAAAGAAAAACTCTACATTTGTATTTTGTCCCCTCTGTGTTGAGCCCTGTGTGGCTAATAAAGAAACCTATCTATCTATCTATCTATCTATCTACCTATCTATCTATCTATCTATCCGTGCATATGTATGTGTATGTCAATTTTTGTGTGTCTTGTCCAACACTGCCGCTTGACAACCACTATTGGTATGTTTAGTTAACCGTACGCTAGCGGTCCGGCAAAAAGTTCTGGTAGAATAAATACCAGCTTTGAGAAAACAGTTGCTGGCATAGATTCGTTCGACTAAAATTCTGAAAGAGGCTCACCACTATGGCTGCAGTCTAATAACTGAAAGAAATAAAACACGCACACATACACACGCACATACACACATATATATTTATATAAAAACGATAAGAGCAAGCATTATGAACCAATTACATCAAATACAGAATAGACAACATAGCAGAAAGTGATAAGTGCTGAGATTGTGGACAAAATGGTGAAGCCGTATGGTATATTACCAGTCAATGTACGTTACTAGCTCAGAAAGAATATAAGAGACGTCATGACAATATAGCAAATATTGTCCATTGGACACTTTGCAATAAGTATGGACTTGACTGAGCAAAAAAGTGGTACAAACATAAACCCGAAGGCGTAATGCAAAGATTCTATGGGATTTTATGATTCATTGCGACCATGAGATAGAGAATAGGAAACCAGACATAGTGCTAACTGAGAAAGAAAGCGAACGATGCTGGATCCAAAATATAGCATACCTAGCTGACAACAAGATATGCGATAAGGAAGAAAGACAAGTCGATAGATATAACAGGCTAGAGTGGGTGGTTGCTGAAAAAGGTGGTAGTAGTACCAATAATTGTTGGAGCCATGGAAAGAGTGAGTAAAAATTTTGAGAAGTACATGAAGAAATAAGGGCTGCAATAAGGGTGGAGCACTTGCAGAAAACAGCACTGCTTGGAACCGCGAATACTCCGGTTGGTGCTCGAAAAATAAGGGGTGCTACCTTAGCCCACTAGTAGTGAACAGCTGTCACCATAGTATATTTCCAGCGTTAGTAGCTGTGCAAAGAAAATAATAATAATAATAATAATAATAATAATAATAATAATAATAATGATACTAGCAATAATAATACGCATAGTGGTGTAGGTAAAGTAAGGGGTGCATAAGTGGATGCAAAAACCAGATCTAAAGGTTGAACGTAAAGCGCTGTTTATCTTGATATGAGATCACCTTATCGCGCATATATGGTTGTGATGCATGTGCCTGGTGTACCCTTATCAGACGGGTAGTCATGATGGGTATATTGGGCTTCGTATATTTTACCCCAGTGTCACTTTGCTGGCATGCACTGCTCTCTCACTCAATAATAATAATAATTCTTTCTTTATTGGTCACCAGGGCCGAATACAAAACATAGAGGACGATACACGAACGAGGGACAGTGAAGTTAAACGTGTTTTCTCCCTCGATTAACAATTTTAACGATTTCTAGGAATAACATTACATACTGCATCAACTAAAGCAACATCCCCACCCCCAACCACACCCAGAACAGCAGATTTCTCGACTTCCCCAGCGGTGATGCGGCTACCCAAGAAAAACCTGTAGAAGTGTAAGCAGCACTGAGATCGAGAACTATAAAATCCTTCCCTTCAAATGATACTTTATGTTGCCATTAAAGAAAGAACGACAGGAACAGTTAACCACGACAATATTTTCAACTCAGAATATAAAGGCCCTTAAAGCCTTAATGCTCGATAACCTGTCTGACATTCTATTCTAATAACACATTTCCATTCATTGCCTAAAATAATAACTTTTTCTTTTCTTTAGTAATCCTAATAATGGAGATTGTTCAGGTTGCTCCAATGAACCATGGTCAAAGTTCACACCCCAAAACCAGAAATACTTTTTAATTGACAAGAAATCAAAGATGGAGAACAAGGAGACGTCTATGTACAATGTATGCAGCTTTTGGTCAGATCTTTTCCCTCAGTTAAAAGAACGTCCTTGTCCAGGTAACTTTCCTATGTTTCCTTCAATAAGTTTATCTGTTGACCGTTACCATATATCCGCGGGCCTATACACATACATGCATCTATCTATAAGTAATGTTCGTAGCCACTTCAAAATGGCTATCCGTTCGATCGAGTGGTAGAAATAGCTCGAAACCAGAACTCGTCTGTTGGTCCTGTCTCTAGAAGGTGGTAGGGGTTCGCTCTGCTGCTCGCAATTTATCGGATGCAGCTGTTCAACATTAACCAGCTAGAGAAGATGTTCTCTTGGGGTTAAAAAAATCGCAGGAGAGTCCGGTCGAACGGACAGTCATTTTAAAATGACTACGAATATTACTTGTCAGTACAACTACTACGTTGATCACTTAAGATTTTAAACTAGCATTTTAGCTTGTTGTATACACACACACACATACATATGTAGATATTCATCCATCCACCCATACATGCCTACATACATACATACATACATACATATATATATATATAT
>NC_068989.1:21006880-21008062 GCF_001194135.2 Octopus bimaculoides
TATATATGTATGTGTGTGTATAGTTGAATAAGTTGAAGTCAACAAGAAGGAGTGCAGAAGAACATTTATCTGTAATCAGTACAACGTAGTTCTCTAAATTCGCAGGTATTCGATTATGTAACCGTTTCCCTGCATTACGAGAGCTTGTGTTTCATCAGGTGATACATAAATATTGTTTCTGTGGTCCGTTAACCACAACACACTTTGTGATAAAGAGTGGTTACTAATCTCTCGCATTCCACGACAGACAAAATGATGCGCTCGAATTTGAGTTTACGCAAAGAAAAAACTGTTTTTATCAGGTGAATACAGGTAACAGTTAAACAGTACCACATGACTCTAAAGACCCAAATTTGACCCATATATATACATGCAGAATATTTTCAATTATTTCACGGGGATATGCTAAAAGCACAGGCTGTTTGATTTATAGTCAACTGCCTGTTATCCGTCATGATATGGTGAACATGGTCAATGTTTTCCCTGGTGGTGGCAGGTACAGAACAACCAGACCTTGGGTCATCTTCAAGTCTCTCCTTTCTTATCCTACGTTCAGGTGCACACCTTTGCACTGTCCATAAAACTGGAGTGCCATCTTCTCCTGTAGCTACAATGTTAGCATAAATGTCGTTGGGAGATAAACCCTGTTTTTGCAGGTATTTTATAACGTTAAGATCCCAATTTTTGTTCATTTTCAAGAGATGTCGCAACTAGTTACTTTTCAAGTGGTTTTGGACAGTCAGATATCAGTTTACGCGGAAAGAAACAATGTACATATTAATATGTACATTGAAATTAATTCATGTAAGATTTCACAGCTCTTCCATTTCACAGCTCTTCTATGAACTTTTATGCCCGACTTGAGAACATATTCTTCGTCATAAGACGATTTCACGTCTTCTAGCATATTAGGAATCCACCTTGGTGGCTAATCCTCTTATATATATATATATATATATATATATATATATATAATACAAAGAATATATATACATGTATACACACATATATGTACATACTTACATCTACATGTGTATATACATGCATATCAGGGTACAGGACGTTAGAACAATAAACTACAGACAACGGAACGAACACATAGGAAAACGGAAAGCCACTTGGAATATCCCTTCATCAGCTGTCTCTATTCTATCTAGACGTTTCGAAGACAAGACAGAACGT
>NC_068989.1:21009545-21011722 GCF_001194135.2 Octopus bimaculoides
TATATATATATATATATATATATATATATATATATATCATGTATATGTATGTGCATATATATATACATGTATTTAACAAATTAAATAAAATAACGCAACATTTGTATGGAATTGTGGGTATTTGATAATAGTTCAACTACATATTACTTGATGTTATGTGTGCGCGAAATTTGTCAAAATTTTCTGATGATGGAATCATAGTGATGAAAAATAAAGGAGGTTTGAAATAATTTCTACTTGAGAATATCTAGGTTTCCATTGGTTGCTATTTCTTTAAGATGAAGAGACAAAGAAGAAACTCCTTCGGTGGAACGCTCCTCTCACTTTTAATTAGTTCCGGGTCAGAAGACACCCCGATCCTGTTTATACCATCTTTTCCCTTATATAGAGTATTTCGGATTACATTATTTTATAATGGTGTGATAGGCTTGGGTGGGGAACGCACAATCATTTCTGTCGACCATATACAAAGATATATATTTCAAATACATACAATAATTATTTACTCTAATTGCAATGATACAATTTTAATAACAAAATTAACAATGAATATTTTATTCCATCGTATTTTTTAGTACCAAGTGGAGCACAAAATATTTGGACTTTCCAAGGAAGAATACTAACCTCATTCACATCAATTTTCTTCTCATTGATGTTGTTCTGGAACTTTTTGCTTTAATGATGCTTCAATTAATTACATCCCTCAATTATTATCTGATTAATAAAATCTTTTTGTTTTGTTTTGTATTTTTCATGTATTAAACCAAATACCTTTACATTATAAATAACATTAAATCATAGTACACACACACATTTACACAGGCACACATATTCACACACGCACACAGGGAAACACACACACTCACACACGCACACAGGGAAGCAGACATACTCACACACATCCTCCTCACACACGCACACGCACACGCACACACATATATAGGCACACACTCATATACACACACATTATCACATGAGTCCTTCAGTGGCTTTATCAAGTAAATTGGATTGTCAAAATTTGTTGTCTTGAATATTCCGTAGTCAGGTGTACTTTTGACGTAATCCTTTGACAATGTTTGCTGAATATACAAAATTTGACATTGCTGTCGAATTCCTGATTTGTTTCAAGAATATTGATATAAATTTTTTAGCAACTGAGTCAACACGTTTTCAGCTATAGCCTTGTGCAAACCCAAAACTTGTGAGAGGAATTTGTTCACTAAAATCCACATTTTTATTTGAATGACTGTGCTTGCCAATTAATGGATTGGTTTTCTCGCAAACTGTTACGCTGATTTTGTCTGAGAATTAGGTTAATAGTGCAGCCTTTGGTGGAATATTCAAAACACACCACAAACCTGCAATTTAATTGATAGTGGCAGCAGTTCATATCGAAAAACAACTAGATTACTCGTTGCCGCAAACGACGGAGATCCGTTTACCTACACTGATATATGTATACATGCATACCTATTGGCATGGATATACACCTTAGCATGGGCATGAATGCATATATAAATTTTTGTTTGCTAAGAATTTGAATTGCACAACACTATCTAAACTTAATCTACAAAAAAAAAAGAAGAAAACTCGTAAATGCATACATGCATGATGGCAGCTAACTCGTATGTGAGCAGGACATTTTTCAAGAAATTATCTTATCCTAAGATGTTAAAACAATGGCTGTCAGTAATGCCTATCTGAAACTTAAAGGCAATAACAGCTTGCACAACTCCGCTCACACTATCACTTCAGAGCCAAGTAATCCGGAAACAAGCTTGAGCAAGATGTCAGATTTCGTAATGAGACAGATACTATTTCAGAATTTCTTTCTACTAGAGAGATATTTAAAGAAAGACTAGGGCGCTCACATCGACAGAAGTTCGATAGCCTTATAATCTCATGTGCCTGTTCTTCCTTTGACAGGATATTTTCCCTTCCAGCAGTGTCCACCAAAAACACTCTCCTTACCAAGTAGGCTTGGCGGGTTGCCGTTGTAGTCGCCGACGTCTAGATTACACGACTGGTTGTACTGAGTTTCATATTACCTCTAACTCTAAGAGTTACTTGCCTTGCATGCATGCATGCATGCATGCATAGATAGATATCTTTTTATTATAGCCACACAGGGCTAAATACAGAAAATGGACAAATTACAAAGTAGGGCTTTTCTTTGG
>NC_068989.1:21011830-21019775 GCF_001194135.2 Octopus bimaculoides
TCAATAGGGATCGTGTATCACAGTGAATGTAAAAAACGGGGAACAGGTTAGGTTTATCCGTGGAGAGAAAAGCCTACGGAAAAGACCACGGTCACCTCAGGCTTTTTTTTCTTTTAAAGGTACATGAAAGTAAGTACCTTCTCTCTTTTTGTCTCTTTTTGTTACAAGTCTATGCTTAAAATGGTGTCGTCTTTCATTCTTACCATTCTTGCCACAGTTACCCATTTTTTATTGAAACTTTCATTCGACAGCACCTTCCTCTCTATCCTCATCCTCCTTTTCAAGTGGTACTTGAAAAAGTTGACGAGGGACTGACCAGACAGGAAAGTGTTTGTTTGTAGACCTTTCAAACGCGTCCACCATACTAGATAGATAGATAGATAGATAGATAGATAGATAGATAGATAGATAGATAGAGAGATAGATAGATAGATAGATACATACATACATACATACAAGCATACATATACACATACATATTACACACTTGCAGTCATGTTGATTGCATCATCCTCACAAATGGTTTCTATGTCTTTTTTGCTTTCTCCTTGTCAATGGCATTACTAACTTTCTGACAATGACTGTTTGGTCCTGCTGAAGATCCCTATAACTGTACGCTTCCCGTTGGTAAAGTTTACTTTCAGTAGATGAAATCATAAATGACGACACCATAAAGAAATACCAGTAAGGTGTTAGATTATAGTGATAAACAATTGTACAGCACGAGTACCATTCTCTGAATCTCCATGGAAAAATTATCCGAAGAGCCATAACCACATTCCCACTAACAGCTGATGTTCTGGAACTTATTTTTTAATGCTATTTTACTTACTTATATCAGTTCATTATGATCTAATTAATTAAATTATCTTGTTATATTTTGTAGTTATGAGTTATGTATCAAACCAAATATATACAAATCCCCATTGTTGTAAGCGAAAGGGTACCGGTCATTCGCCATGATAAATCGCTGACCACTACATATATTTTTTTCTCTCCTTGTTTCTCTCCTTGTTTCTTTCTGCGTTCCTTTCTGGTAAAGACTTTCTCTATTCCCAAGCGTTATACTAATATATGCATTTGTTGTTTACACCACCTGTCTTCGTCTGTTGTTTATTCGTGAATTCTCCCTATATATATATATATTAACATATATAGTTTTGAGACCGTAGCAATATTGATGTACTACACTCAAAATACACTTATTTACTCATGCGTTAAGACGGTAACCTGTTTGAATCGTTAGCTCCTCGAATAAATTGGCGGCATTTATTATGGAGACGTCCTGTATCCAAATTTCACTGAGGTATAATATTCTTTTTTCATCCTTTCGGGGTCGGTAAATGTGGAAGGATTCCGACCATCTCCCAAGTGACTAAAAGTGGACTGATTCATTGTTATATATTTTTAAAAAAACTGTGAGTGATTGGTGTTTCGGGTTGATAAGCAGTTCACTGTGAGCCGTGATTTAGAGCGTTGAGTCCCATGTAATATTAATAGTGGTGTGTCGTGTACATACTTTCTTTCCCTCCTGTTTCGCTATATTATATCCAAATTACAAGGATATAAAAGTGGCAACGAGTTGTTTGAAACTTGCGTTGGGCGAAAGAAAAATTCATTTAACATGGAAATCTCATTGGTCTCCGTGGAGCAGTTACAGCAGCAACAGCATTAACGAAACCAAACTTTTTTGGAATTAATGTTGAAGAAGTCTGAAAATACTTCAGGTTCGTAATCGGCAGACAGCGTAGCAAATTCAGTTATAATCCAGAAGAAGGGATTACCATCTCTGCATATTTTCGTAGATACGAAGAAATCTTCAAAGAAAAGTGTAAAAGTTGGTCCGACGAGAAAAAAGTACGACTACTTTAAGAAAGTTATACTCTGCCGAACACGAAAAATATAGCGACTTTACAAGCATTTTTAGGATAAGTAAAATATTATATTCCAAATATGTATGAGGTGAGAGTTCCACTGACTAATCCGTTGAAAAAAGATATAAAATGGAATTGGTTGGGAAATTGTCAAAAGGCGTTTTACGAAATATACAAATGTTAATATCTGATTTGTCGTTAGCACACTTCGATCCTGCAGCGGAGATTGTTGCAGCTTCAAACGCTTCTGAGTACGGCAAAGGAGCAGTAAAGCTATATAGATATAAAGATAGTAACATGAAGGCGGTGGTTCATGGTTGACCTTCTCTAATATCAGGGCAGAAAAATTATAGTTAAATCGAAAAAAGCAGCTCTAGCGATTACTTTTGCAGTGAAAGATTTTTGCACAGTAGAAGTTTTCGTCTACAGACTGATCATCGTCCATTATTGTCAATATGTGGGTAAAAAAAAAAGGAATCGCTAACCATACTGCTAATAGGTTGCAACGCTGTGGTACGATATTATTAAACTATAATTTCAAGATGCAGTATATACCATTCAAGAAGGTAGATCATGCAGATTGTCTATGAAGACTGATTTCGAGAAATGTGGAACCATGGATGCTTGGCGAGCGGAAAATGAAATTAAAAATGTTTTTGTAACGTCATTCGTGAACACATAAAATTAAAATAGGAAAACAATAAATTCGTTTAAAAAAATGAAAGAAAAACTGAAGACTAAAAGAGATAAAAATATGCATAACACAAATGCTAACCATTTCTTATTGTGTGACCATGTGTTGATGTATGCACAAAGAATCGTTGTGCCATCCACACTGCAAAAGCAATTATCAAAAGAATTTCATATTGGTCACCCAGGGATTTCGAGAATGAAATCGTTAATGAGAAGTTATGTATATTGGCCAACAATGGACCGTGACATTGAAGAATCAGGGAAAGCATGCAGCACTGTAAAAGCGCCTACCACTAAATAGCACCCGTAGTCAAAAACAGATGTCCAATGAGCTACACTGCATTTTGATTACACGGGTCCACTGAAGGGTTCATATTACCTTGTTGCGGTGGACAGTTTTTCAAAGTGGCCGGAAGTGCATAAATGTAAAAATCTGACACCAGCGGTTGCAATAAGTTTTCTTTGCATGAATTGTTCGCCAGGTGTGGTATTCCGGATACCATTGTGTCTGATAATGGAACTCAATTTAAATTAGGTGAGTTGAGAAAATTTTGTAAAGTGTTCGTCATCGAACATGTCACCAATCCACCGTATCATCCTAGGTCAAATGCACAAGCGGAGCATTTTGTTGACGCTTTCAAGAGGTTGTTGAGAAAAGGCGAAGAATGAAGACGATTTTTCACTTCAACAATTTCTAAGAGTGTACCAAGCAACACCTAATCCAAATACACCGCCGGGAATGTCATCCGCAGAATTGCTGTTTGCTAGAAAGGTCAGATCCGTCTTTGATAATCTGATATCGTGCGAAAATATAAAAAAGCTGAAAAACAAAAATACTTCAGAATTCTTCAAGTTAGGTGACATAGTTTTCTTTACACCTTTAGATGTGGTAAAGAAGGCGGGGAGGACGGTGTAATAATTAAACAAATTGGAAGAATGTTATACCTGGTAAAAGTAAACAACGTCTAACATAATGACAAACGGTGAGTGGCAGACACGCTCTTTCTATCTGTTCTTTTCACACGCAAAAACACACGTATGTAAGTGCACACATAGGAAGGATACACACTAAGATTTGTTCGTTACAACATACATTCGTTTTACGTTTGTTCTCCTTAATAGTATTGGTTAAATGAATATACGATATTAATCTATCCTTTTACAGCCCTTTGCCCTTCCTGTCACAAACCTTTATCAGTTTTTCGAATGAGTATTCTCTTATTTCATGCGTTTATAACAGTGGAAACGTTAGACGATTTGTTGTCAAGGAAATACCAACAAACAGTACCCCATGTAAGTCAATTGCTTTTGTAAAGCTTACAAAATATAAATATTATACACAGATACATGCGCATGAAAATTCGCCATGTATGTATATATGTATATATACATGCGCACATACGAAAAAGCACGCAGACATAATTGACATATAAAGCGGGGGATTCGCGGTTAGCGTTAAAAATATATTATGAAAGTAAGGAACATGTAAGAAATGGAGCAGCACGGAATGTTTTCAAGTTTTAGTATATAACGTATTAATTAAACACGTGAAAAGTAAAAGTTTTGATGTTTCGGACGATAGTTCTTCATGAAAAGAAAAATACAGAGGAGGAGAGCGAATTAAATGTGATTGGAGGAAAGAAACGAGGAAGGTGATTGGGTGAGAATGCAGCTCTGTGTGTTAACTTAAGAAATTAGGAGTTAAGATATGCTAAATCATCCTAAAACCATGTCATAACCTAAATAAAGAAATGACTCATGAGATAATGTAGTAAGTGGTTTATGATTGAAGGAAACTTTTGAAAATAGTGCTGCTCAATCATGATATAAGCAAAAATTTAACAATATAAATACACACAAAGACACAAATATGCATAAACACACACACACACACACACACACACACACACGCACACGTACATGCATATATCTATCTATCTATCTATCTACCTATCTATCTATCTATCTATCTATTTGTGTGTGTGTATGCGTATGAGTTTTATTTAACTTCATAAAAGAATTCAAGCCGGTCGCTCACGGATCGAGAAGACTTCTTGAGAGAAGTAAGCTCGTGGTGTTTGTAGATATGTGGTTGATTTAGTGTGTTGACTGTGCGGTTGATACACACCCACAAGTGTCTGGATCTACTCAGTCTTAAATAGAAAATCTTTGAAATGTCTTACAAAACTTCACAATGCCGTTAATAGATTGGATCTAGAGAATCCGCATCAGTTTCTTTAGCTCTGTTGTTTGAAAACCCAGTATTTCTAGGTTTTTGTATAAATGTGTAGGTACATAGCCTAATGAACCTATAATGATAGTTACAAATGAGAATTTATATTTAGCGTAGAAGAGCTGTACGTTCGAAGTTAACTCACTATAAATGTTATCTTTTTCGTAGACGTTTAGTGGTACATTCTGTTGGGCAGCTGGCCCCTACAACAGGGCATGGCTTTTGCTTCCTGTCACACAAAAACAATATCAGATCTGTTATGTTTACGCAGAATTGCTTTTTTTATTAGAGCGTTCCACCAGTATTCCTTGGCTTAAAGGTAGGAATATATGCTGCGGATAGGGTTTTAAATATTCTTTAAATATCATGCCTCAAGGGAAGGTAATGTCCGTTGACATTTTGGGTAGCTGCTGATGATGTGGGTGATATCGTCCCCGCTGGAATAGCAGAGCCGAAATTTCCTATCGCAACTAGAGATTTACTCATATGTTCGTCTCTCTTCTTTATCAGGAGTTTATTAGCTACTACCTGATCGTTGATAGCAAAGCCATATCCTTCTATGTGTGATGTTATGTGTCTATGACAGAAAAAGAAAGAAGAATCAGAAAAAGAGATGGAGAAGAAAGTCGTAAAGGTGGTTGAAAAGGAAGTCGTAAAGAGTTGTAAAGGAGGTCGAGAAAGAAGTAGAAAATGAGGTTGAGAAGGAAGTTATGGAAGGGAGGAGATAGAAACAAGCATACTAGAGAGGCTTTTTGGACAGCAAATAGAAGAAATGGAGACACTAACCAAAGTGAATGAAGTGGCGCCAAGAGTGAAACATGGGAAACAAGCAAGAAGACAAAGAAAACATAGCTGGAATTTCGTGACATAAGCTAAAAGCATATATACCGAAAGAGTTATAACCAAGCTGAAATCCGTTATAAGGGTTCAGTTGCCAAAGAAGATGTACGCTGAAAACGTAAAAGCTATTCTAATCGATAAAGAAAAATATAAAAATTTGAAGGAAAAGTGTCACATTGAGCAGCCGGGATTTGTGGTGCCGCCCGTAGTAGAATTAAGTGAACTAGATCCTTACATCAGATATTTAAAAAGAAAGAGAGTAAAATAGTTTTAAAAAAACAGAAGAAAAGAAGAGTAAACAAAATGATGCTAATAGTGAAAAATTAAGGAAAAAAGAAAAGATTACAAACTGTAAGTAAGAACGTTCAAATGGTACTGCATGTGAGTGGGACGCATGCAGTCACTTTATCACCATCGAATTCGTTGAACATTTTTTCATTTTACATTCATTTTATGTTTTTAGTTTCCACTGTGGTGTTCTGTCCGTCCTTGTGCTATCCCCTCCGTGTCATAACCAAGGTGCTAAGTAAAAAGAATTACAGTTATCGAGACATTTTCTATTGGTTGTAGCAGTGTATTTTTTGAAATCTTTACGATTCTGTTGAAGTAAGTATGATATTGTTATAATTGTTAAAGGACTCCCCTCGTTGGTGTACCACGTTTTGTTCCTTGTTGAAATTGCTGTTTTTACTAACGAGGTTTTGTTGAATTTTGTTTTTTTTTCCCATTTATTGGAGAGCCAGATAGAAGAATTGAAATGGAAACTGGACCAGCAAATAGCGACAGTTATGCTGCTGCAACTGGCAGAGGAATAGAAGGAGAGGCTTTGTAAATTCGAGAAGTAAAAATTGAGCCAAGAAAGCTGAAAGAAAGCGGCAATCTATTGGAAGAAGAAGGCCACAACCTTAAATTGACACTCCCATGTGACTTAACAAATGGAATTAAAAAAAGGAAAGCGATACACAAAACACTGAAGGTATCGACGAGGAAAATCGAAATAACTACGATGGAAGACATATAGAAGTGTTTAAAAGAGATCAAAAGGATCACCACGTTTATAACAAGAGAAAGAAGATATGGCACAATGGAGGTGCGATTCACAGACGAAGAAGAAGCGATAAAGCACTCCACTGATGCCATAAAGACAGAAGAGTGGGTTCTCCTACCCACATACTGTGAAAAGCGAGTTGTCACAGTAAGGGTGAGAAAAGAGCCACCAGTGTTGAATGAGACATGGCTGGTTGCTGCAGTCATGTACAATATCGAGGAGGATCCGAAGATCCCGAGAGTAACAAGAACGGAAAGAGTGAACTGCTAGGGAATACGGAATCGCGATGGCAGTACAAGGAAGTTTGAGTGACATGAATAAGATTCCAGAAGAAATTATCCTACCCGAAGATATGAGATTGAGTGTGATGGTGGAGGGCAGACCTCCCATATACTACTTGTGTGGTGCGAAAGGCCACATGAAGGCGAGGTTCCCCCGGAGAGAAGAGAAAGAGGAACAAATGGAACAGTCTGAGGAGCAGGAGATAGTGAATGATGTGGTCCAGGAAGATGAGAAGGAGACAACAGCAATAGAGGAGAAACTTGAAGTGGTTAAAAAACGATAAAGGAAAGAAAGAATGGACGAAGAAGAGACAGAAGCAAGCATACTAGAAGGCTTTCTAACCAATGAAGTAGAACAGGAACGAGATGAAACAACATTAACCGAAATGGAAGAAGTAGTGCCAAGAGTAGAACATGGTAAACAAGCAAGAAGGCGGAGAAAACATAGTTGGAATTTTGTGACATATGCCTAAAAATGTAAACACAGAAAAAATGATAACCAAATTGAAATCAGTTATAAGGGTTAAGTTACCCAAGGAGATGTAGTAGAATTAAGTGAAAAAGTGCCATACATAAGGTATTAAAAAAGACAGTAAAGTTTTGTTTTAAAAATGAGAAAACAAAGAGTAAACGAAATGATGCTAATGATGAAAAACCATCGAAAAAGAAAGAGATTATGAACTGAAAGTAAGAACGTTCAAATGGTACTGCATGTGAGTGGGGTGCATGCACCATTTCATTACCATCGATTTCATTGTACATTTTTTCAGTTTTCATACGTTTTATATTTTTTACTGTGGTATTCTGTCTCTCCTTGTTCTGTCTCTGTGCCAAATAAAATGAATTACAGTCAGCGAGCCACGCCTGAGTTGATTTTGTATTATATATTGTTGCGGATAAGATATCTTTTTGTTGGGGGTCCTCCCTGGTGAGGTTACCTGTTGTTGACGATAGTTTTGACTTGTGATATTGTTTG
>NC_068989.1:21020022-21024817 GCF_001194135.2 Octopus bimaculoides
GGTAACCGTGGACTTCGAGACAGTGAGGAGCGGTGGAGGGTTGTTGGAGGGAGAGGGAACAGCCAGAAGAGGTAACAGGAAGCAAGGAGGGGAAACAGTGGTTTGCCGAGCCCTCTCATTGGTAACCGGGAAGGTTTACGTTGCGAGAGGGGTGGAGGAGTGTTTGAAAGGGATAAGTGGTGGTGTGGAGTTCTGCTGTGGAGGCGGAAGGTTTGGCATGGTGGAGGTGCGCTACCCGACGGTCGAGGGGGCGGCGGGGCACTCCGTGGCGCCCTTGAAATCGGAAGGATGAGCACTGCAGCCAACTTGCATCGGAGAGCGAGTGGCAGGAGTGAGATTAGGCAAGGGACCCCTGGAAATCGATGGGATGTCGCTGCTGGCGACTGTTCTGATGAACACCAGGGATGGCCCCTGGTGCTGCAGGTGCGCCGTACGAAAGCAACTAACACAGCAACTAACACGCAAGAATATACCAGACAATCCAGAATCCCCAACCAAATATACACCACCACGTACATATAGTCCAGTAACACCAATAAAATATGCACAAGCACTCACAAACACTTCATGTATGCGAACAAATTCTGACAGTATAAATTCATTAATTGACTACACACAAGCAGACACACAAGAAACACAAAACAGTTATAAAAACAGAGTATATATAACACACTATTGGACGAATGCATCAATTGAAGAAAAAATAGAGAAGATGAATGCAGTAATTAGAGTTATGGAAAAAGAAAACAGGAGTCTTAGGTACGGAAAGCATTTTCATTGACAGGAAAAACTCTAAAAAATTAAGAGCAGATTTTAGGGACGAAGCAAACCCATTATGGGTAGAAATAAGATACGATCATCTGCCACTTGTGGTAGAATTCGAAAAACTGAAACCGCTTTGCATTTAATAAGATAATTATTCGGATAAACGTTGGATTAAAAATAATGTAAAAATATAGTTAAAATCGTACTGCTCGGAAGTGAGTTCGAGTAGTAGTCATTACATCTTAAATTTTATATAATTTCATTTCATTCATCCGTTTATGTTTTTTGTCCCCACTTGTGCTGTCTTATCTGTCCTTGTTCGTTCCCCTCTCTGTATGCCCTAATAGGCAATACAGAAATACAGTCAGCGACGAGCTGGCAGAAACGTTAGCACGTCGGGCGAAATGCTTAGCGGTATTTCGTCTGCCGTTATGTTCTGAGTTCAAATTCCGCCGAGGTCGACTTTGCCTTTCATCCTTTCAGGGTCGATAAATTTAGTACCAGTTATGCACTGGGGTCGATGTAATCGACATAATCCCCTTGTCTGTCCTTGTTTGTCCCCTCTATATTTAGCCCCTTGTGGGTAATAAAGAAATAAGAAATACAGTCAGCGAGGTACGCTGTTCGGGCCAGTCACGCATACGACGAAGATACGTTGTCATAATGTGGGACATATCATCTATATCTATGCATGTAGTTATAGTTCAGTTTATTATATGTGTAATTGTTGTATACTAAAATTGCATTAAGCTAGGACTTTATAACTGTCACACCTAAAAATCTCAAAACTTCTGGAAATCACGTTGTATGTATGTATATGTATGTATATATGTGTATTTACATATTTATGTATATATGTGTATATATGTATATACACACATATATTTGCATGTATTTAAATGTATATAAAATTCATTGTAACGCAAAAAAAGACAATACAGCTAAATGGAAGAAAATGATTTTTAAAAGAAGTAGAGATAAAGAAATTAAATATTTATGTTGTTAAATCACTTTGTAGCGTCACAATTATGTGGCAGATCTTGTTTTCTATTGGTTAACCGTAGTATTATGTTGAGAATAGATAAGTAATGATATAACTACTAAGTAACAAACCTGTATTACAATATTCAAATATTCTCTTTCTCTTTTGCACTGACATTTTGTCTATCTGTCACTCTATCTCACCCTCTCTTTCTCTCTTTAATTACATGCCTCTCTCTATCTCTTTCGCCCCTCTCACGTATGCACTCACTTCCTCATACAAGTTCACATACACGTCCACACACGAAACAAATAAAAGCATACACATATATAGTGTCACCCACAGAAAATAAACGCATACACATATACGTAGTGTCACACACACAGGTACTTTATATATATATATATATATATATAAACACACACACACACACACACACACACACATATATAGATATAAACATATATATACACGTATATTGGTATTTGTTGTGACAGTTGAAGCAGTTTATACAGCACTGGCAGACGTGAATGAATCAATGCGATAGATAGACCAAGGTATTTATTTTTCTACATATTTAATTTCTCTAGCTCAATCTTCCTCTTTAGGCACACAAATATACGTTACATACATACCATAGGGAGTACTGGTCTCTTTGCTATTTCCCAAATATATGAGTATAAGTTGGTGCATGAATATATGTGCATTTATAATAAATTATGTATGTACGTCTTCCTTTCTATCTTTCTCTCTCTCTCTTTGTATATATATATATATATATATATATATATATATATATATATATATGGGAGAATATACAAAAAATAACAACAGACGAGGACAGGTGGTGTAAATAACAAAAGTATATATTAGTATGACGCTCGGGAATACGGAAAGTCTTTGACGTTTCGAGCTACGCTCTTCAACAGAAAGAATACGGAGACAAGGAGAAAAACACGGAGAAAAAAAATTGAAATATATATATATATATATATATATATATTTCTGTCTGCGTACACCTTTCAATGCAATGTATGCCAGATGGTCTGAAAATCTAACGGAGGCCTCAAAAGACATTTTAAGATCAACAAAAGATCAGAACTTAACTGCAGCTCTTGATGCAGTTATATAGTTCATGTGTGTATTTGGCAAAACAAAAGCATCACCGTCCCGAAATATTACAATAGACACATGAACTATATATTCGTTCTTCACTCGTTCATTACTGTTCTTATTTTATCTTATCTTCATTGCTCGGAAATCTTTCCTCACACATCTGTGACTTCTTCAGCAACACTTTCCTCCTCCTCCGCTTAGTTCCAGTCTGTCCTTCTATGATGTGTTTCCTTATTTGCGCATGCGGTTTGCATCTCTAACTATGTATATGTATGCGTGTGTTTCTGTGCGTCTCTGTGTGTGTTTGTGCGTGTGCGTGTGTATGTACGCGTGTGTACATGCGTGTGCGTGCGTACGCGTATCTATGTGATTCACATGTGTACTAACCCTTACCCTCGATCTTGTTCTTGTATCCCTCTGTGTCTGTGTGTTCGTTCACGCCGCTGCCATCGTGGTTTTTGTTGTTGTAGTTGTTGTTGTGGCCGTTAGTGATTTTACTGTATGTGTGTTTCTGTGTGTATATGAACTTGCTTACTATGCTGTGTGTATCTGTACTCTTTACATAATTTTTTTTGTTTGTTTACCTATGTATCTCTGTTTCTTATGTTTATCATAACTATTTGCATGTCTTTTTGTGTGTGTATTACACTGTTTGTATCTGTTTTACCCCCTTCTGCCTTGAGTTGTCGTGTTGCATGATATGGTGGTGGTAGGTATCATTGTTCCTTTTGTATTTTCTATTCAGGCTCGGTCTGTCTATTACTATGACTGCAGCCTCTGTAATCTTTCTAAGTGTCATGTCAGTTCTATGCGTTGATAATACCGTAACCTCTAAATTATTAACCGAGCCTCTATGTTTCACTGGAGCATATTGGTAGAGCACTAACGAGATTTTCTTCTCTTTGGGCTCCCGCCAGTTTATGCCCATTCGCTCCCCTATGCTGCTTGCTGTCTCCCCAATGTAAGTTGTCTTGTTTCTGCACTGTTCTTCAGTACATCGTATGCTATAGTCTATTTTCTTAATCTTACAATTAACCTGTGGGTTCATCCTGCATACTATACAATTGTTCTTCGTACATGGAGACCTATCGCAGGGATAAGTTCTACAGATCATGTATTTTATGGAGGATCCAGACCTTTCTACTAGTTCAATCCGTAGATTTACCTTATCTAATGCTTTTCTGACTCTGAAAAGGTTGGCTAGTTCTTTGCCAGAGGTAACATCAACTATGACCCTCTGATATTTTTTGTTGATAGAGATGCGTGGGTAAACAAACAAAAATAATGTAAAGAGCACGGATATAAACAGCATAGTAAGCAAACCTATACACATGCAGTAACTTTACTAACGGCTGCAATAACAACACAAACAACAACAGCAACTGCAGCAGCAGCAGCCACGATGCCAGCGGCGTGAACGAACACGCAAACACAGAGGAATATAAGAACAAGATTGAGGGTAAGGTTCAAGCATACATCTGAAACACATAGATACGCGTACGCACATGCACACACACAGACATACACACAGAAACGCACATGAACACACACACACACACACACATAATTACAGATGCAGCCGCAAATAAGGAAATACATCATAGAAGGACAAAATGCACAAAGCGGTGTAGGTGGAAAGTGTCGCTGAAGAGGTCAGAGATGTGTGACGAACGATTTCCAGACAATGGACATAAGAAAAGATCAGTAAGAAAAGTGTGAAGAACGAACATATAGTCCGTGTGTTCATTCGGAAAAAGAAATGTCCGACCCAAAGTATAACAGTATCTGTTTCAACATACAGTTTCGCATCAGAAATCTTGCAACACAAATTCATAAGCATGGGAGAATTACAAGACCTTTATACATATATATATATATATATATGCGTGTGTGTGAGTGTGTGTTTATATATATATATATATATATATATAT
>NC_068989.1:21025373-21027690 GCF_001194135.2 Octopus bimaculoides
GTAATAAAAAAAAAGAAAAAAATACGGATAATAAAGTAAAATGCATATAAAAGGTTTAGAAGGGTTGGAGAAAAGTGGTAAAAGAAAACACAAGGAAATTGGATAAATAAATAGAATAGAAAACTAAAAGAAATAAAATAAAATAACTTTTTCTTTTTCTTTTTTCTTGGTGATTTCTTCTTTGTGATATAATCTTGGGAAAGAATATATTTGCGGCTGAAGATAGCTTCATACCATCCTGTCTATCATTGGACACTTTGCAACAAGTATGGACTTGACAGAGCCAAAAAATTGGTACGACTACAAACCTGAAGGCATCGTCGAAAATGGAAAGGCAAAGATCCTATGGGATTTTATGATTTAATGCGACCATGAGATGGAGAATAGGAAGCCTGACACAGTCATGATTGAGAAAGAAAACAAATTATGCTGGGTCATAGATATAGCATGCCCAGCTGACAACAAGGTATGCGATAAGGAAGAAAGAAAAGTCGAGAGATATGACAGGTTAGCTTGGGAAATTTAGCAGTGGTCGATGAAAAAGGTAGCAGTAGTACCAATAATTGTCGGAGCCCTGGGTACAGTGAGCACAAATCTCGAGAAGTACGTGGAACAAATAGGGGCTGCAATAAGGGAGGAGCGCTTGCAGAAAACAGCACTGCTTGGAACCGCTCGAATACTCCGGAAGGTGCTCGAAAACTAAGAGGTATTACCTTAGTTCACTGGTAGTGAACAGCTGACACTGTAATACATCTCCAGCGTTAGAAGCTGTGCAAAGGCAATAATAATAATAATAATATCGAAAAATACCTTAGGAATGAGAACCTAGGTTCGAAATTTCCCCAAGACACCTGATGAAGGCTGCAGGGTATATCAGCTGAAACGTTGTGTTAACAACAAACAAGATGAGGACAAATATCCGTCAAATGTAAATAATTTAAATACTTGGATGTTACTAGTTCAAATATGCTTGAGTCATATTCGAACACGTAAGAAAGTGAGTTACTGTATTTTGTCTCAGAGAAAATTTCTGTCTGTCGAGAAATGGGTTCAAATACATTAAGACAATTCGAATGAGTTTCTTACGACCTTGAATATGCCTCAAGCAAATTAATATTAGTATATATTTATGCACATCACTAATTAATGTAACCAATCACACAACGATGACGTGGGTATAATAGAATTTTATATCCTATCAGTTCACAACGTCCTTCTTACAGCATCTGATACTGATGAGGAGATAACTACTCCACAATACATCCATCCGTCTGGTTAGGGGTACGAGGGCCTCTTCTAACTGATCGGTGTTTATCTATTTGTTTTGCGCGAGAAATTTTCTCCATGACAAAATTCAGCGAATGTCATTTTTACGGGTGTGTATATTACCTGAAGCATATTTTGTGAAGGCGCATAGTTCAATGGCTAGAATATCAAGCTCACAATGGTAGTGCGTTCGATTCCCGGGACGAGATGTGTGTTACATTCTTGAGCAAGACACTTTATTTCACGTTGTTACAGATCACTCAGCTGTAGAAATGTATTACGAAATCCCTGGTGCCAAGCTGTGTAGGCTTTTGCTTTTCCCTTGGGTAACATTGGTGGCATGGAGAGGGGAAGCTGGTCTGCATGGGGGATTGCTGGTCTTCCGTGAGCGACCCTGCTCGGACTTGTGCCTCGGAGGGGAATTTTCTTGGTCATTCATGGCCGAAGGGAATCTAACTTAAATATCAGTGAACATTTATGGTTGTTTTAATCCAATAATGTTTACATCGCATACAACGGATAAATATATGATCAATATAAGGCGACAAACTGGCAGAATATTTAGAACGTCGGCTGAATGAAATACGTTATATGCAAAGATAATAGTATTGGATTAAAATAGTAATCTATGTATCATACTTAATTTAAATACTCAGTTTGAAAGGTGATTTATTGTGCCCTTTCATCCTGATATAACATCTCTTATAGACGTGCCATATTTAAAAACAATATACATCGTAAGGAGATGAAAAACATCGCAGCAGCGTCTAGTAAGGACGCCATATTCAGGCGGCAATTCGTAATACCGTTGAATGTTTATTCATTATTTCCTGTATATCATGCGCAACAAATCTCGTTTACATATATGGTCGATTGCCAGTAAGCGTCCTTAAAAATGTCCATCGAAGCATGTATGTATGTATGTATGTATGTATGTATGTATGTATGTATGTATGTATGTATGTATGCATGTACGTACGTACGTATGTATGTATGTATGTGTGTATGCATGTATATATATATATATTTGCTCGTATATATATATATATAT
>NC_068989.1:21030844-21032304 GCF_001194135.2 Octopus bimaculoides
AGATTATCAGGATGAGAGACAGCAGGGAGGTTCCTTATTTTCTCCTAGTTACATTGTAATAAAGTATCACACTGAGTGATTACTTTTCCCTTATTCTTTTCTGCTTTCAACCATCTTACTGTAATCTATATCAGGTAGTGCCTTGAAGGGTTTCTGTCAGTCATATTTTCCTACTTATTTAATAATGGCAATTATTTTTATCGTTTTCAATCGAATACTTAACTTCGATGGATTGTCAGGACTCTCCTGATCGATGAAATTTACTAATCTACACACTTCTTAAATCAATACAATTTAATACTACTATAGAAATACTACAATTGTAATGCTGGTTTGATAGACTTTACCATAAACACAAATTGGGAGAGTATCATTGTCATGTATTGAGAGGGTTTGAATAATTCAGCTCTGAAAACACGAGTGTTTCGTTCAACATCCTTAAACAACCTTTATTTGGGGACTTTTTGAACGGAATGGACTACTCGACATGAAGAAAATTTTAACTGGGTCCCACCTGCAAGGTTATGCGCTGTTAATCTTGATGTGAGATCACCATGTGACGCACATATAGTTGTGATGTATGTGCCTGGTGTAACCTTATCAGACAGGTAGACATGATGGGTATATTGGGATTCGTATATTTTACACCAGTGTCAGTTTAATGGCATACACTGCTCTCTCACTCAACAACAACAACAACAACAACAACAACAACAACAACAACAATAATAATAATAATAACAGCAACGGACCATGATAAAACGGTGACAAGAAAAACCCCTACATGGTAAATACTGGGCTAAACTAAATACAAAAGAAATAGACAGAGAAAAATCCCAGCAATAATTGAGAAGCTCAGCAAGTAATTGCAGAATATGTGGCGATGGACAAGAAACAATAAATCATGTTATCTCTGGCTGCCCAATCCTGGCTAAGAAGGAATATATTCACAGACACGACAGAGCTGGGACCTATATACACTGGAAGCTATGCCAACACTATGGAATAACAACAGAAAAAAGATGGTATAAACACACGCCAGAAAAGGTCTCAGAAAGCGAGAAAGCAACCATACTCTAGAATATGCGAATACACACAGATAGAGAAATTAAGGCCAATAGACCAGATATAGTTGTCAAAGATCATGAAGGAAAAAAATGCTTTCTAATTGATGTATCAATACCAGCAGATGACAACGTTTCCCTAAAAGAAATGGAGGAACTTTAAAAATACAAAGACTTGGAAATAGAGGTAACTCGAATGTGGAATCTAAAAACAGAAACAATTCCTATCATAGTAGGCACCTTAGGTATAATTTAAAAAAATATTCAGACAAATACATAACAAAAACACCAGGACTTACAAATATATATAACATACAGAAAATTGAACTACTAGGCACTGCACACATCCTACGCAATAATAATGATAATAATAATAATAATAATAATAATAATAAT
>NC_068989.1:21032351-21046450 GCF_001194135.2 Octopus bimaculoides
AGAAGAAGAAGAAGAAGAAGAAGAAGAAGAAGAAGAAGAAGAAGAAGAAGAAGAAGAAGAAGAAGAAGAAGAAGAAGAAGAAGAAGAAGAAGAAGATAACACCGGGAACGTTTAACAGAAGATAACGCCGGGGACGTTTAACATGTGAGAACGATAAAACACTGCTCCTTGTGTGAAGTAAAAGGTGTGTGTGTATATGGTCATGTGTTTCAGTCTTCATCTGCGTATGTGTGCTTGTTTGTTCATATAACCTATGTACCTATCCGTCTGTATGTCTGTCTGTTTACTTTCATATCCATATGCTTACATACATGTGCATATATATATATATATATACACATATACGTATAGACATACACCCACATACACACATACATACATCTATCTACATGACAGCCCACTAAGTATTCTACTCAACCTGTATAAACTGTGGGTATGGGGGTATGATATCTACTACGTATATTTCCTATTTAGTATTGGCTTCATTTATGAGGACGTACTCCTGTATTTATCTGAGTGTTGGGTCCTTTGAGTGCTTGCATAAGATGCGGATGTCAAGTAGACCCAGTTTGCCTCCATGTTGGTCCTTTGCATGTTGGTAGAATATGGAGGAGTGTTCTTTGTTGTCGTATTGTCTCAAATATTCATTTATCGTTCCGCAATGCTCCTACATGTCTCCCCTATGTATTTCATGTCTATGTCTTTAGAAGCACCTTTTATGCATCTTATGCTGTAAACTACATTTCTAGTTCTGCAGTTAATGTCAGGGTTAATTCTACGTACCATGCTGTTATCATTGGTGCATATAGTATTCTCAAAGAGGTATGTCCTACATAGCTGTGATCTGACGGAGTTCCATGGCTTTTTAACAATCTTAATGTTGAGTTTGGTCTCCTTCAGAGCTTTCTTAAATCCATGGGCTAGTTCTCTATGGGCTGTGGCCTCTACAAACATAATGATAACAATGATGATACTTTTATTTGAAAAAATAAATATATTGAGACACACACTGACACTTATTTTTCCCTGCAGCCCTTCTTGGTTAACAATTTTTTGTAAATGATTTCTGGGAGTAAAACTAGACGGTGGACAACTTAAAGCAACAGAATTCACACTTCAGCTACATTTAGAACAACAAATTTCTCCAATTCTCCCCAGTGGCCATCTATCCGACCCCTATAGCAGTGTAATTAGCAGTTAAATCGCACTATGAAACCCTGTCGTTCAAATTGTACTTTCTATTGCCGATCCAGAGAGAATGACAGGCAAAGGTAACTTTGGCAAAACTTTGAACTCACAATATAAAGGCCCCTAGGGATTTACAGCACGAAATCTTGTCTGACGGTATATTCTAACAATACATCTATATTCATTGCCTAAAATACTACTTTTTTTCTTTTCTCTAGTAATCCTAACAATGGAGATTGTTCTAGTTGCTCCAGTGAACCATGGCCAAAATTCACACCCGAAAACCAGAAATATCTTGTGATTGACAAGGAACCAAACATGGAGACGAAAGAGATTTCTATGTACAATACATGCGGCTTTTGGTCAGATTTTTTCTTTCAATTAAGGGAACGTCCTTGTCCAGGTAATTTTTTCATTTACCCCTCTTTCAGTTTCTGTTGACATACAGTCATATTCATTTTAAGTACTTTTTACTTTCCTTCAGAGGTGACGAATTTGGCAAATTCTACTATAGAAATCTTGTTCTGTACTTTTTCAGGTGTAATAAATTAAGAATATTAATATCCATGCGCTCGTATTTTTCATTGTAATCCTTTTTTTAGCCAGGGAATGCAATAAAACTAATATTCATTTGTAAAAAAATTTTGAATTATATTTCATTGTTAATGATTGAATTAAAATAAGAATTTTATGAATGAAGAATGTAATTATAATTGTGAAAGTTATTAGACTTCATATCTTCACTGTATATAAAATTTTTATATAGAAAACAACGTGCATAAAACGAACGCGCCAAGAGAGAAAGTGCAAAAATTCATTATAAAAAATATTTTTCTATATAATAGTGAATATTTGATGTAATAATAATTTTATTATGTAATCAAGAAATAAATGTGCCATATCTATATATAGTAAGAAGATCTAGCAAGAAGAGGTATAAGAATATATCAACTATATGGTAAGAATAGAATATGATCAAAGCCATAGCTAATATAAAATTTTAAAAAATGCAAAAATAGCCAATGCATTCAGTGTAAGGCAGGAGGTGCTACCTGCCCTTGTTAGGAGAAAGTTAGTTTGTTCGTCGAAATTGATGCCAAATAAAAACAAAGCCAGCAATTCAGTTACAGTTCTTGTCAACTTGCCTGAAAATAGAAAATCTGAACCCTGTTACTCTGCAAATCCAATCATTCTGTCTGAAAGCAAAAGCCTTGATAATTTACCGTAGGAATTAATAATCTAAATTCTGCCACTCTTAATATTGAATTAATGTTTAAAAGCAAACAAAAATCTTCTCAAAAGTTCGGAAGTTCTTACAACTTTGGTCGTCGTAATGCTTTGCCTTCTTTTGTTTAATAAAAATTCCTCCTCGTATAATGATTTTGATTTCATTTTGTGATAGACAGATATCATACAAAAAATGCCATCTTCTAATCTTGTTTTAGCAAAATACGAGAGTCAGTAATATGACGCGGTTCAGAAAGTTATTCAATACTTTGGAAATCTGAATACAAACGTGGTCAGGATATACGTTCAAATAACTAAGACAAATTCCATTTGTACAAACATGGGTATCATTCAACAATGTCATAATGAAGAAATTCAACTGTTTGTAAAAAGAACCAGAAAGCAATAATTCATTTTACACTCTTTTAGAATGCTGAACAATTGTGTGCAAAAAGGATATTACTGTGTATAAACGTTAAAATTTAGACCTCAGTCTGACGAGAATATAATGGAATACAAGAATGGATTTGGTTTCACTTACTACATACCTACATGCCTTAAAGATGGAACTGGATATAAATTCCATAGTATAGACGCTATTACTGCTGAAAAGACTAAATTCCGTAAGCCGGATAGATTGATATAAACTCATTGCAGCAACCACTTGAATGTCAAGTGAAGAATTGGTTACGAAGAATCAAAGATGCCCAGGATAACCTGGCAAGTCTGTGAACGTAATAATAAGGAAAGCGAACAAGCTACTTTCCATGTTCTGGATGAGGCTGATAGAATGAGAAGCTTCAAAAGACGTGGTTGATGTCTATTTGAAGGCGCGTTCTAGCCTTAGAGTTGTTGCTTGAATCCTTACAACGCCAACCAAGGACAACAAACTCACGCCTCATTGAAAAAATAGTTTCATCATGTCTTACTACATTACCCCTCAGCAGACTGAAAGTCGATAATAAACCAAACAATGTGTATAAAATAAACATCAAGGCAAAATAAATGTTTACAACAAGAATTAAATATTCATACAAGTGCAAGAAAAGGAAACGAAACACCATATATGTATAAATAAACACTGCAAAACTAGGAAAATGGAAACAACAACCATAATGGTACAAAGTATAAGTACTGGTGACTATATTATGTGAGCTAGCAGTAGCCATAGGAAAAATTTGAAGATGTGCCTGGCACTATTTTCGTGCGCATTTGCTAAGATTAGCAAGGACCACAGAATTTCATGCTGGTGCGTTGCTAAAAGATAAACAACCCTTTCTGTTAATTACATGACCAACCATGGGTCCAATAGAGGCACGCTGTGTCTGATATGAGCGCAGGGAGCTTGAGATAATATGTAATGTACTAAGCTGAACAGACACCGTTATTGTGATATAACTCAATACAAAGGCACGATAATGGGGTGGAATGTATATACGAACGTTGCAAGGGAAAAATTAACCAACAAAATACAGAATATTTACAAACGTATTCCTATGAATAGAACAAGTGTTCTGGAAAAGGAAAACTCCGCCAACCCTACCTGGTTAGCATCTATCCAAGTATAACTAACTTGCGCCCCAGTGTAGAAAAGAACTTCATCATGTCTTTCTACACTGTTTTCTGACTAGGTGAAAATGATTAAACTTTAGACCTCAGTAACATATTTCTGCAGTATGTATGTATGTATGTATGTATGTATGTATGTATGTATGTATGCATGTATGTATGTATGTATGTATGTATGTATGTGTGTGTATGTGCATGTGTCTGTGTGTGAGTCTTTATTTACGATGGACAGCAGAAAAGAGTCCATTTGTCATCAATTGTTGTCAGCTTACCCTCTCCCTCCTTAAAGCTACCTATTCGTCACACTCACATTTGTTCCCTTTCATGGGCATTTTAAAAGTTACTTATGTGTATGTGCATGTGTGTGTGTGTGTGTGTGTGTGTGTGTGTGTGTGTGTTTATTTACGAAAGTATGTATGCTGTGTCGCGTGTTTATCCCTGAATTCGAGTTCAGGCATTATTCTCCCCTTTTTCACCTTACATAATTGAAATCTCAACTTTTGTTTCTACTGAACCAAATTTCAAATTTTGTAGCTCAAAATGCAGCTTAATAGGTAACCAATCTAAAAATGTATAAACAACATCACATTTGGTAAAAAAAAAAAATGAATTAGTGACAGAGCCTAGAAGTGGGTAAATGTTCATCTTGTGAATGATATTGCAATATATATTTATTACAATATAGTGTATTCTATGAATATGAGGTAGATCTTTTCAAGACACCTAAATACTGTATTAAATCAAACATTTTGCAATATTGGTTTCCAAATTTGGCAGAAGACCTTCAAATCCGAATCCGGAGGAGAGGGAATTTGATTACATAGATCTCGGTGCTCAGCTGATACTTATTTTATCGAGTACCGAAAAGATGAAAGGCAAAGACGACGTTGGTGGAATTTGAACTCAGAATGTAGAGACAGACGAAATGCAGCGAAGCTTTCACCCTGCGTGTTAACAATTCTGCCAGATCGTCGTCTCAGTATTATAAGTAATAATATTACTTGAAAATAATTTTACGTACTTATATAATAACTTCTTTTCAATTTGAATATTTTTTTGAAAAGATTACCACCACGACACTCGTTTTGATGAGTTCTATCTTATGAGCTAAACAAAAACAACATTTTTACACAAAAACAAAATGTTTAGGTTCTGAATTTGCTTTTAGGCGTTATCGCTGTTTTCGGCACATTTGGACCCAGTAATTTTTATCTTGATTTTTTAAAAATATATAATTAGCATCCTGTAGTCAAGATCTATTAGAAAAGTTAAATTTAAATATAGTTTCCATTTGAAAGAAGAATAATATTTGGAGTCAAAGTCGATTTCAGGCTTTAATCTCCCATTTTCCCTGGTCTTTACCTCAGTACAGTTTTTCCACTGAATATTTTTGCGTATAACTAACATGGATAGATTCCTGTCGTCGAGCTCTATCATATAAGTTGAAATAAAATATAGGCTTATTAAAAAATGAATATTTGGACTCAAAGTCGATTTCAAGCGTTATTCTCACGTTTGTGAGCTCACATGTTTGACTCAAACTTATTTCTCCTGAAACAATTTTCAAATTCTTTGGCTCGAAATGTAGCTTATGATATGACCAATCTAAAAATGCAAACATCATCTAATTTGGTTGAGAATGGAGTTAGTGACAAAGCTTAGAAATGTTCGCAAGTGAGTAAATGTTGACCTTAAGAATATTATTAATACACTACCGTGTGTGAATGATTTTAATTTCATATTCATTATTTTAGCCATCAGCAAATTGAAACGAGTTAATGATCAACATTTTCAGTTATAATAAGTACACGAAATAGTATTACGATCTAACATTTTATTGGTTTCATATTATGTATAGCTTCTGGCCAACAAGCATTCTAGTGGTATTTATATCATCTTTTCCTTTGTATAGAGTATTTGGGAGCATATTGTTTAATAATGATTTGATACGCTTGGGTCGGGGAGACAGTGAAGTCGGTTCTATTGACCATGTACAGAGATATATATTTCATCTACGAGGGCGTACTGGAAAGCTCCTAGCTTTAAAGGTGTCTCGAAAGGCCTTGTTGGAGTCCTAAACTTCTGAGTTCTTTTACAGAGCTTAAAAAACTTAAGGGCCGCTGCAGAAAGTGTGTGAATCTGAGAGGGGAATATGTTGAATAAAATCATAATTGATTCTCGTGTATTTTCATGCACCAAAAGCAACATACATACAATAATTATTACTTGTAATTTTAATATCATGCAAATTAACAAAATTAATGGTGAATATTTTATTTCATTGTATTTTTCAGTACCAAGTGGATCACGGAATATTTGGACTTTCCAGGGAAGAGTAATGACCTTTTTCACACCCATTCTGCTCTCTTTGACTTTGTTTTGAAAGGTTTTGATTTAATGTTACGTCAGTTAATTACATCGCTCAATTAAAGTTTGACAGTTTTATATGATTAATAAAATAATTTTGCTATACCTTGTATTTTGTATGTATTAAACCAAATACATTTACATAATATCATATTATATTACATACAAACACGCATACACACTTATATATATATATACATATAAATGTGTATTTGTATACACATGCACACTCTCTCTCACACACACATATATATGTATATATATATTACTATATAGATATGCCTATCTATCTATCTATCTATCTATCTATCTATCTATTCATATATATATATATATATATATATATATAATAAGGGCTCTGAAACTCCATCGAATATACGCTAAGAACAAAAATCAAAATTCTACATACCACTCTAAAACATAGCTTTCTATTTATAACCACAGGTCGGATGCGAGGTAATGGGCCAGAAGATTTAAGAATTTCGGATAATCCTATGTCTTCAGATTTCATTATCTGCTATAGAAATTGCTTTGCAATCTTCAGTAGCGATAAATCGATAAACATATAAACAAGAAATACATATACATACCGATAAATAACTTCGTAGATACCAACATATACATGCATATAATTATAAATTTAAAAGAAATTAATTTTACAGACACGGTCACTTTTTATACGATAGCCACTGATATAATAATTTTAACGATTGTATCCTTAATATATGTATATATATATATGTGTGTGTGTGTATGTGTATGTGTGTGTGTATGTGTGTGTGTGTGTTTATGTGTGTGTATGTATAATATAGCCTTTGGTTAAGCTGCGGCCGGTCAGGAAGTTACCTTTGGTTTCTCACCTATAATACTCCTAGTAATAATATCAACCATGCAAACCTGCTGGCCGAAGGTACATAACCTCTCCACTAACGGAAGAAGGAATACAGCCTCGATTAGCTAGTGTTGTGAAACATTTTCAGAAACGAATTTTTTCGAAGATATATCCCTTCTTATGAACATGGTGTTATCTCCCTGTAACTGATTCCAGTTTTGTCCGAAAAGGGGCAGATTATATACTATTTCCATTCCCTTGCCAGTAGGTGAGGAATTTGATGTCTCCAGCATAAATTTCCTGCACCGAATTTAAGAAGATCTCTGGGTCAAGCAAAGTTTGCATCGTCTGCTCCCGTTGAGGTATGGTCGACGCTGTTCCAGGAACTTCCGTTTAATTCATGTATGGATTACTCTCTTCTTATCACAGGTAGTTTACCAAAGGGGTAAATTTACACCTCTCTCGGATCTTAAAAGAGAACCTGTTGTTATTCAGTCGCCGCTTAAAAGGATCCTTCGTTGCTCCAACTTATTTCCGTGAATGCGTCCTTACGCTATAGGTGATGTCGCTGCTGGTTCTGTTGTTACTGTCGGACACGCTGTTGGTGCTGCTACAATTGCTGTTGCTGCTTCTATCGTCACCGTTTCTGCTGTTACTGTCGAATGACTTCGTAAATGGATCTGCGTCGCAATCGACATTGAGTCCTTCAGTTGTTTTATCAAGTAATCTGCATTATCGATATTTATGCTGTTCACCATTCCGTAGTCAGGTATACTCTTGACGTAATGCTTCGTCGGTATTTGCGGAATATGCAGTGATGCTGTTTGTTTGTGACTAGGAAGAGTCATTGCGTTAATATTAATAAAACAGGTAATGGTTCATTAGGTAGGTAAATAGATAATACGTACCGGCATGTACATACATGCACACATAAGAACACACACACACAACACGCACAAACACACAAAAACATACGACCATACACACACCCCACGTATACACACGCACTCAAGCATACATAAGCTCACATTACATACATATATATGCACAGACAGATGCATATATACATACAAGGCATGTACATACATAGATACACATATACATACAAGGCATACACACACATCTGCAGGCACACACGCACGCACACATACACACGCACACATACACACGCACACATACACACGCACACATACATACATCTTCCATCCCTACATACATATATAAATACACACATCATGCATACATGCATAAATACATACACCATGTATACATACATACATACATACATGGTGGCTGTCTACTCTTTATGCAGAGTTTGACCACCTCCTTTACTTACACCTTATCCCTATCATGGCATCTGATGTGGCTTTTTAAACCAGACAATGTTCTGAAAAAACACTCACATAGATCGCACCTCCGATTTGGACCACCAAGAGCTGCAGTTAAATTCTGCTCTTTGTGGATTTGAAAATTTCTTTTGAGGCCTCCGTTGAATTTTCAAACCTGGCATACACTGCATTCAAAGGTGTGCACAGACATATGGGCAGAATAGTTGGTGAAGATTCGGTTTCCATGCGTTCGCAGATGAGATTTTGAAGCCAGCAAAAGACAGGCATGGTCTGTCACAGACTGTGCACACAAAAAGGTCATTGCCATTCACCTTTTCGATCGTTGGATTCTTCCTTAGATCTTTTTGCGTCTTACTTGCGTTATCCTGGCCTCTTCAAATGCTTTCACTCCACTTCACACCTTTGTTCCATATCCAACTCGATCCAAAGCAAGGGTTTCTATATCTTCTGGAACCATTCTAAGTGATTTCATAGTAGTCCTTATGCTATCTTTAAACCTTTTTTTAGGTTTACACCGATAGCGTTTCCCCTCTGCAAGCTCACCATAAAACCGCTGTTTCGGCATGCGTTCATCTGCCATTCGAACAATATGGCCACACCATCTCAATTGGTTCCTCAAAATCATAGCTTTAATTAAGGTGATGCCTGCAGATGCAAAGGACATCTGTGTTTGGAGTAAAAGAACATTTTGAAAATGTGATGAAGGCATTTGTGGTGGAATTGTTCTAACAATTTAAAATGCCTTTCATAACAAGTCGAAGTTCCACAGGAATACAACAGGGATGGTAAACACTTGATTTGTAAAGAGCCAGATTTGCATTCTTATTTATACGTCACTGGCATCAAACGCGTGACTCCAAGCCTCCAAATGCTTGTCCTGCCCTTTGAATTCGCAGATGTATTTCTGTATCAAGATTTCCATCATTTTGAAAAGGGCTTCCAATGTTGACGAACGAATCGACAACCTCAAGTAACTTTCCCTTAACAAATATTTTAGCGGGGTTACAAACAACACCAGACGGAGGTTGATGCATTACAACTGTTATTTATTTTCAAGTTGATGGTCAAACCAAAATCATTACAAGCCAAGTCAAATGCAGATACAAGAGACTGCAGACCTGTTTCAGAATGACTGACAAGATCGCAATCGTCAGCGTACAAAAGTTCCCTAATGAGTGAAGTAAAAACCTTCGTTTTGAATTTCAGTCTGGTCCGATTAAAAAGATTCCCTGTAGTTCGATATTTTATGTAAATACCCTCCTCGGAGTTTTGAAAAGCATGTGACAACACAACAGCAAAGTATATTGCAAAGAGGATGGGTGCATCATGGTCTCCTCGCTTTACTCCATTTTCCACAGCAAAAGATTCAGAAAACCTACCACCAAAATTACCTCTAGCTTTCATATCTTGATGCAAAGCCCTGATCATGTTTATAAATTTTTCTGGGCAACATATTTTACTTAGCATTAATCACAGAGCATTTCGATTAACAGTATCGAATGCTTTGCTCAAATCAACAAAGCAATGGTATAGAGCAAGATTCTGTTCAATGCACTTTTCTTGTAATTGTCTGACAGTAAAGAAACAATCAGCTGTGCCCCTGGAGGAACGAAAACCACACTGAAATTCAAACACTATATTTGGAACTATAAAGGTATTTAAACGATCTAACAAAATGCGGGCAAGTACATTTCCAACCACAGACAAAAGCTAAATCCACGAAAATTACCAAACAGATACTTTGGCCCCGATTTATACAAGGGTACAAAAATAGCATCAATCCAGCCTTGAGGCATTTTCTTAGTTCTCCAACAGTGACAAATTAATATATTTAAGAGTTCAAACATTTTGTCACACCCATATTTCAAGACTTCTGCACAGATTCCATCAGACCCTGTAGACTTATTGTTATTCAACTTATTCACAGTTAAATAAATGTCATTTAGAGTTGGTTCAAATGCCATCTCTTCTATAACTGGACGGTTTTCAATTTTTTCAATCGTCTTCATGTCAGCGGATGATGGTCTATTCAAAAGTGCAGAAAAATGTTCTACCCAGCGCTTATGAAAAGAAGCGGTGTCAGTCAGAAGCAAATGTCCATTTACTGTTCTCACTGGAGCTATTGAAGAAGATTTTGGGCCATATACCTCCTTAACATAAGAGTACAAACCCCTGGTATAATTTCTCACAACTGATTCTTGTGCCCCTTTTGACCTATCATTCCACCATTCCTGTTTAATTTTCCTTAGAGCAGTCTGCACTTTCCCTTTCAGTTTTCTGTAAGCTTCGTTTGAGTTGGGGTTCAAGGACTGAGAAAGAAGTGTATTCCCTAAGTTTTGTTTTTCTAAAAGTAGATCATGAATTTCTGCTGATCTGTCTGAGAACCAGTCACTGGACTTATGTGATTTAAATCCCACTGACGAACTTGCAGCCTGAAATACTTTTATTTTGAGATAAGTGTTTGGGTAAAGATTGATACTTTCTATAGCATCATGGAATCTTTGCAAGTTGTTTGATAATTTAAAGTTTGCAACATTTAACTTTTTGAGTACTTTAGGACCAGACTGTCGAATTTTAGGCATTATCAAAACATCTATTTTTCCACGCACTAGATGATGGTCAGTCCAGCTCTCTGCTCCTTTCATGGCACGAACGCTAGAAATGTCTTTCATATCACGTTTTCTGATCAGAATATAATCTATGAGATGCAAGTGCTTAGACCTTGGGTGCATCCAGGTGGTTTTATATTTATTTTTCTGCTTAAACAGAGTGTTGATGACAAACAGATTATTCTCAGTACAAAACGTCAAAAGAGCTACTCCATTGTTATTGCATTTTCCAATCCCACGTCGACTTAAAACAGGCCATGAAACATAATCCTTTCCAATTCTGGCATTGAAATCTTCCAATATGACCAGCTTGTCAGAAATTGGTACTTTCCTCAATAATTGTGCTAGATCATCATAAAACTGTTCCACAGTTTCATCATAATGGGACGTTGCTGGTTCATAAATACTAACAACGATAAGAAACCTACTTTTTGTCAGTTTAATACGGCATGACATGATCCGTTCAGATATACAACTTTGAAGCCCTGCAATGGAGGATACTAATGTATTTTTGAGAGCAAACCCAACACCAGATTCTCTACGCTCACCCTTAGGTTGGCCTCTCCAAAGGATAATATATCAAGTAGGTTCATTTACTTGGTCCTCACCAGAAAGACGAATTTCAGAGAGCGCAACTATATCAAGGGAATATTTCTTAAGCTCACATGCAATAAGTGCAGTACGCCTTTCTGGACTCTTGTTGAAATTATCATCAAGAAGTGTGCGCACATTCCAACATCCCAAATTCAAAGGATGTTTCTTTCTTGAAGATTGTTTAACCACAGTGGCAGGATGACGACCGGGTCCAGCCTGTGATACACTGGGACACCTGCCGAGCCAGACCTGTTCCCCTGACGTTCCCAAGCCTTTTTTGCCATTTACTGAATCTGTTTTGGGACATTTTCGAGTAAGTTACAAGTGCAGTTTTAGGTTTCTTCCAACCAACTAGTTCAATGATTTTACTAAGATTTGGAGTACAAGAAGTACCTGTGCAAATGAAAATTTTTTCAGTGGGTATAACTTGCATTGCACTGCCCCCACCAATTGGCCCAAAAGACTTTCGCTGGTGTGACATGTAAATTGACAAAACCTGGAACTTCCAAGGCCTCAGGTTTTATTTCGGAGATTTCCTTCTCCTAAGTAGATTACCAACCAAGGTTAAAGAGCTTCTACCTGCCCATGAGGTAAGCTATCCCATCCCAGACACCAAACCGACACTCAAACACTGTCTAAAGAGATCAAATATCACTCCGGGGACCAACGCGCAGTAGCTCATACATAAAAAAAGAAAAAAGAAAAGAAAGGTACGATATGTGATTTGCAAATGTAAATAAGAATTATATATAAATATAAAAAGTAAAAGATATGCAATAAATATAAATATGTATAGACTCCGACGTATCGTAGACCGATACAACAAATCCACTAAAAATCATAGTGGAGAGGGGACCCATCAACTCAGTCCATCTGTTGACAAAGGCCTACAAAAACTGAGACAGCGAATTAAGAACAGAAAAATAGTGTTCTCCCTACGGACAAATCTGGCAAACTGTCAATAGACAACCTACAGAACTATATCCAGACCATGTAACAAAAAATCAGTAGCATGAGAGAAGTTGCACCACAGGAACATGAAAGACGAGAAAAACTCCACAATGCACACATGGGAATGTGGTGCAACATACTCCAACCTATGAAAAGGACGGCACACAATTTCCAAGCATCCAAAGACTACAAACCCTACATAAACCCTGTCATGGGTCCTCCAACCAGACCAGTTTTCGGAGCGAATATCTCCAGCAACTATAGACTGTCCTACTTCCTCTCACAGGTATTACGACCTCTCATAGAGATGTCTCTAGATGTCTGTGTGAGCACGGAAGATCTCCTCAGTAAAATGAGTACTTGCAACCACTCCAACGACCTCACAGGTTGTGTAGTGTGCAGTATGGATGTGATTTTGCTATGGAGAAATGCATTCAGGTAATCTGTGAGAGTACAGTGAATTTCTGTAATGTTGACACGAGGGGAATGGGCCTCCTCCTCAGACTAAGCTACGACAGTGACTATTTAGATGACCATGACCTCAGTAGATTCTGCCGCACCAGGTCACAGAGGGGAAGATCACCCACCATCGCTTCAGCAGTGAAAAAAAAGCATCACAGAACACTGGAGTGGCTGCACCACATGCACCCGCCCAAAACCCTGAGAACAACAATCAGGTGAAAGGAATGATTGCACATGCAATAGGGGCCAGTGTAAAAACCACCTTGAAGAACTACATAGTAAAGTTTAATAAAAAACTATACATGCAGGTTCAAGGTTCAGCCATCGGTGTCGGTGTAGCAGGAGATGTGGCTGGCTTCTTTATGACCTCGTGGGACAGAAAACTTAAGCAAATGTTATATATATATATATATATATATATATATATATATATTCTGTGTGTTTACATAAAAGTGTTCAAATTAGGTAGTAAAATAAGCTCATAACTGTTTATATATTCTTCAGAAATCATAATTGTTTAGAGAAATGATCAACTTTTTTATCTTCATCTCCAATCTTGTATATATATAAAACTACAGAAAGCCTTGCGCTTTACTTTTGAAAATCTTTTTTTTTAAACAAGTGAAACCCGTCAAGTCAATAAACATCTTTAAAATACCTCTGCATTTTCAAATCCTCTTTCCTATATCTATATTTATATCTATCTATCTATCTATCTATCTATCTATCTATCTATCTATCTATCTATCTATCTATCTATCTATCTATCTATCTATATATGTGTGTGTGTGTGTGTGTGATAGTGGATTTTCATCGATGAGTTCTTGAAACTTGGTTATTTTCCCTAAAACTATATATTTTATATATATTTTATCTATAAAGCTCAATTTAATTTAAATTTTTTATAAATTGATTTTAATTGAGTTTTTACCTGTAATTTTGGATTTTGTC
>NC_068989.1:21046556-21049251 GCF_001194135.2 Octopus bimaculoides
TGTGTGTGTGTGTGTGTGTGTGTGTGTGTGTGTACACATACATACATAGATACATACGTAATTGAATTGTATGAGGAATAATTATCTGAAAGTGGAACTCTACAAGACTTCATACCAGATATATATCTATTACCAGATTACGTTGTTGTTTTTTTAATGTAATTCTATAAAGAATGCTTGTAAATAACAAGAGAAAAGCATGGATGTATACTTGTATATATCCATACACACATACACACATACATACATACATACATACATACATACATATATAATACATACATAATACATACATACATAAATACATACATACATATATACAAACATACATATGTAGGGCTTTGTTTAAATTCCAATAAAAGTGTCATGTTTCTTGGTCAATAAGTAATATTCTCTCTATTAGTGAGAAACTATACAAATAGGGCTTTAGGGCTTTGTTTAAATTCCAATAAAAGTGTCATGTTTTTTGGTCAATAAGCAATATTCTCTCTATTAGTGAGAAACTATACAAATAATAACACTTGAACATTTATAGGTGTATGAGTGTCTGTGTGGTAAGTAGCTTGCTTACGAACCACATGGTTCCGGGTTCAGTCCAACTGCGTGGCACCTTGGGCAAGTGTCTTCTACTATAGTCTCGGGCCGACCAAAGCCTTGAGTAGATTTGGTAGACGGAAACTGAAAGAAGTCCGTCGTATATATATATATATATATATATATATATATATATATATATATATACATACATACATACATACATATATGCATGTGTGTGTGTGTTTGTGCATCTGTGTCTGTCCACCCAACATCGCTTGACAACCGATGCTGGTGTGTTTACGTCCCCATAACTTAGCGGTTCTGCAAAAGACCGATAAGAATAAGTCCTGGGGTCGATTTGCTCGACTAAAGCCGGTGCTCCAGCATGGCCACAGTCAAATGACTGAAACAAGTAAAAGAGTAAAAGAGTAAAAGAGTACACATAAATATCAATAAAAATATATACATGTTTTTTGCCTATATACATACGAAACTCGTATGTATATCCACCTGAGGGCGTTGCGCAAGCTTACTTGCTTCGATGACGACCCCAGACCAGGTACTTTTATAACAACAACAGCAACAACAGCAACAACAACAACAATAATAATGATAAATTTAATAATAAACCAGACCGCATAGACAATACTGCTAGGGGAATACGCACCACTATCAAGGTTAACAGGCCGATTAATAATTATGCTGCAAATATCGGCAACAACACAAATAAAAAGGAAGATAAATATAAAACAATATAAAAGTTCTACACTCAAACCCCTGTCTGATCATGGGGATAGTAAGCATACCGTATACAAAGGTAAAAAGAGGAAGAAACGTGATGTAATACGGTATAACTCTCCCTTCAACTATGTAAGTATTACCGATTATCCTCCCGTAGAAACGTGAGAGTCTCCTACTTAACGATCCCCAATCTAGGTACTGTTATAAATGGCCTGAATAAGAAACACTGATTCTGGGCCAGAAGTACTAATAATCCCTCTTGCACCACCGCTACCAATAAAGATCACAATCGGAAAACAACAATAATAATATTAACATTCAACATTTCTCTACCAACAATAATATTATATACAACAGCACCAACAGCAAGCTTAACAACAGTCAGCCAACCACAGAAAGGGACAGTATGACTGCAAATTATGCCACAGCTACCCATAGTAGCTTTAAATTTTAAACTCCATAAAGTTTAGTCCTGCTTTAGATTTTAAACTCCATAAAGTTTAATCCTATTATTTGATGGCCTTCAGACTTCCTCACCCTTATTTTCGACCAATATCCACCGAATACCTCAAAATTTCGCTGTTTATCTATCTCCCTCATTTGGCTTTTTACCATTAGCTACAGAATCATATACACCGACCTAATGCCTGATCGACTCGTATGCTTTAATTTTCAATATCATTCATTTTATTTTTATTCTTTCCTCCACTCTTACGTCCGATTTAGCTATCTTCCTTTCTCTCTCATCCTTATATGCTTTATGATCCCTCTTTATATACCACAACTCATAGCCTACTATTACAAATTATCTCCTACAACCTACTCAAGCCTACTCCTCTTGATCTAGTCCAGCTGACGCCTCACCCGGGTCCTTGACCTTACATATCAAATTACGCACTGCATTCTTAACGACCAAAATAGTAGGTCTTTCTTCCATTCATTGTTGGTCTCGACAGACAGATCCCTGCTATATTCTTGGATATTCTTTTGTTTTGTAAAATCAGTTCTTATCTGGTTATTACGGTCCTTTATAATGATGTAATGGTCTCATTCTTTTGTTAATAGTTACGAAAGATACAACCGTAATGAGCTGAAAATTATCCACCGTATGTTATTATTCATTTGATATATATATATATATCTTCGAAACGCCTGTATTAGAATGGAGGCAGCTGATGAAGGATATGTTCTCTATGTGGCCTGCTCGATTTTGTACCTTGTTTATCATTTTGTCCATGTCCTTTTCCAACGTCATGTACCCAGATATGTATCTATATGTACATGTAGATGAAGGTATGTACATACATGTACATATATATGCATATACTCATATATTGTTTGTATCACACGATCGAACGCACACGTTATCTTTACACAGTAAGTTTTGAACTATATATATATATATATATATATATAT
>NC_068989.1:21049934-21055377 GCF_001194135.2 Octopus bimaculoides
GAGGGTGAGGAGAGGGAGGGATGAGGAAGGGGTTGGGAGGGGAGAGGGAGGGGGGAAGATATGGGGAAGAGAGCATGTTTTGCCGTTTGTCACCTTGAATACTGTTGCTTACGACTCTGTAGACAGTTCGGCAAGAGAAGATTGAATAAGTATCAAACTTAACTTAATTTACGAAACGAATAAGAGATGAAAGTTTTGGGTTGACGAGAGTCGATTACATTGACCCCATTGCTCCACTGGTACTTGATTTATCGACATCGAAAGTATGAAAGGCAAAATCGATCTCGGCGTAATTTGAGTTCATCGCATAATGAGTCAGAAGGAATGACGCTATTTTGTCACGAGGAGCTAACAATTCTACCAGCGTTTTAACCAATAAGTAAATAAGTGACTTTCAACGTAATGCACCAGTATTGTCAGTTACATAAGTTTAATAGTAAAAGAATAAACGATATGTGTTAGTATGTTGTGTGGTTACGTGTTTGTGTGTACATATGTATGGGTGGGAATGAATAATATTTAATGATCACGTAACTGGGTTGACCTACATAATGTAAATAGTAATATATATATGTTTTGCTATATTCTGAAACAAATCTCATCAAATGTCCATTAGTTTCTACAAAGATATTTTTATAGGCGTTTACCTATGTATGTATTTTATTATTTTGCATTTTCTCATAGACTGAGAATGCTCTCATTCAAATTTTAACAATTAGAGCTAGATATTCATGTATGTGTGTAAATTTTATTTATTCTTTGTAAAATTGAGTCGGTCACTAATACTAATCATATGTTTGTATATATGTATGTATTATGTATGTATGTATTTATGTATTTTTATTTATGGGTTTCAGCCAAGTGGCTGTGGTCATGCTGGAGCACTACCGTGACTTTCCGTCTTTATGCTGTGCTCTCTTCACGTTCCTTGCATGGCTCTTCTCCACCACCTGATATAGTCCAATCAATAGTTTTGATGGCACATCTGGTGTATAAGAGAATTTGACATCACTGCCCTAAACTGTGTCTCATTTCGAGCTATTGGTTTGTCTGGTATCGTGGAGAGGAAAGCGTCGAATTTTGTCTTGAAGACATCTATATCCATGGCTTGCAGGTCTCTCAAATGTTTTGGCAGGGCATTAAAGAGCTGAGGTCCTCTGAAACTGAGGTTGTTGCAGTACCTCGTTCTTATGTGAGATGCAGTGGACGGCACCTTTGGTACTATGCAGTGGCGACCTGTGCGGGCATTCTTGTAGTACTTGATGCCAAAGTTTGGCACTAGTCCTTCCAGTATTTTCCATATGTATATTATTACAAATCTCTCCCGCCTGCGCTCCAGGGAGTAGATACCTAGTGCTTTCAGTCGCTCCCTGTAGTTCATCTGTTGGACTGTGGCGATCTTTTTTGTATAGTGACGCTGAATTGCCTCGAGTTCTGCTGTCCGCTGGACAATGTGTGGTGACCACAACTGAGAGTAATAGTCGAGACGGCTCAGAACAAATGTCTTCCATAGAGTCATGACTTTTTGATCCCTTGTTCGGAATGTCCTCAGTATCCACCCTGCCAGTTGTCTGCACTTTGCTGTCAACTAGACAATGTGCATGTGAAATGATGCATCACTACACATGTTGATGCCCAGGTCTCTTACTGTTTGTGGTTCTGGAATTGCAGTACCTCCAGGTCCTGTGTATGCCAGTCGGGAGGCACTTGTGGCCTTGTAGCGCAGTACTTGACATTTTTTTGCGTTGAACTGCATATTATTTTGCTCTGCCCAATATGTCTGCATGAATGTATGTATGTATGTATTTATGTATGTATGTATGTATGTATGTATGTATGTATGTATGTATGTATGTTTGTAACCCAGTAGACCTTTATTGCATGGTCGGTCGTGCATAACCACCAAGTCCACTTAGAGGGTAAACTAGTTTTTGGACGCCCTGCGAAGTGAAAAACTAGACCTGTCAAAGGGTGGATGAAGCCAAGGAGCGTCAAAAGCAATCCAATCAAAACCGTAGCGACCGAGTGACCCGTAGATGTTGTCACAATATCTTTCTAGGAAGGAAACGTTTGAAGTAAAACCTGCGGTTTCACGCCTTTACTGGTCATTTTCATTTCATCTACCCAAAGTTCGATGGGAATGAAAGTGTTGTGACAGAAGTGAAATTATCCAGTTGGAAACGCACAGATATGGAGATCTCAAGCGGGACCACATAGTCATCTCAGACGTGAAAGGAAAGTTAGTAATGCTATTGGCAACGACAAATCAAAATGAAATGTCAACTCTCTTTGAAGATGGAGTAATCAGCACGTGTGTATGTGTGTATTTATGTATACTCTTTACTCTTTAGTCGCAGAAATTGATCTCAGGACTTATTATTTGCAAACTTAGTACTTATTCTATCGGGCTTTTTTGCCGAACCGCTAGTTTTCGGAGATATAAACACGCCAACTTTTGTTGTCAAGCGATGGTGGGGGAACAAACACAGACATAAAGACACACACACACACACACACACACACACACACACACACATAAATACACACACACATATATATACGGCAAGTTTCTTTCAGTTTCCGTCTACCAAATCCACTCACAAGGCCTTGATCCGAGGCTGTTGTAGAAGACACTTGCCTAAGGTGTCACGCAGTGGGACTGACCCCGGAACCATGTGGTGGAAAAGCAAGTTTCTTACCACGCAACCACGCCTGTATGTATGTTTGTTTGAATGTGTGCATGTAGGTATATATGAATGTTAGGTCGCTCTTACTACTACTGGTAACATGTAACCCAATACAACAAGCCGCATAGTGTGGCCGTCGGCAAATGAACCGATAGCCTTACCAAGCCTACTTCAGGAGAGTCAACAGCCATTTAACTGCAACAAGAGCCCTAATCTTTCTTCGGACATCATTAGAAGAAAAGAATCCCAAAATAACATCTGACCCATTACAAAACCGGACATGTTGCTCCTGCTTGATTTTGAATTACTTGGCTGTATAGGTGATAGTCTGATCGGAGTTGTGCAATCTGATATTAAGACAGGCGTTATTCTCAGTCATTGTCTTTAACATCTTAGGATAAGATAATTACTTTTTCCACCATGTATCTATGCATTTACGAATTTTTATTTCTAGGTTAATTTTGCATAATCTTGTGTGTGTGAGAGAGAGAGAGAGTGAGAGAGTGACAGACAGACAGACAGAGACAGAGATTATGTAAATGCGTATGGATGTGTGTTAATGATGACATAGAATTATCTTAGAAGATTCTGTGTGATACAATGCACTCTGAATAGTGTAGAGGTTCTTGGATTTCCTGCTCGCAAGCATCAAAATTTGTTCAGTGATAACAGCACAGATATCCAGCAGTTGATAGATAAAATGCACATCTCTCACAAAATATAGATAAATAATAAGAGGTCATCCAGAAAAGAGAATGCTCATATGAAATGCAGAGGCCAGGTCCAACGTGCTCTGAGAGAGATGAAGGAGACTTGGTGGTCTTCCAAGGCTACTAAACTCCAACAAGCTGTAGACAGAAAGAATTCTAACACTTTTTATGATGGCCCCGAGAAAGTGTATGGTCCTCAAGAGCACGGTGTTATTCCTGTCTTTTTCATGCAATAGAGAGACACTGTTAACTGACAAATCTGACATCCTGAAACGATGGAAAGAACATTTTGAAGCCGTGTTGAACTCCGTCTCTGTCACTAATGACAACATCATAGTGGCTGTTCCACAGCACACTGAAATACCGGAACTGTCTCAGGAGCCAAGCTTCCTGGAAATGGTAGACTGTTAAACAGATCTCATCTAGTGAAGCAACTGGCAGGGATGTTGTTCCTCCTGAAATCTACAAGCATGTGGACAGAAACTTCTTAAGAATTTGCATGATTTCTTCATAAATATTTGGATGGTAGGCCGTGTATCACATGACTTAAAGGATGTCTCAATTCAACATCTTTATAAGAAGAAAGGAAACAGATGTGTCTGTGATAACCATCGTGGGATATTGCTTCTGTCTATTGCTGGTAAGATTACTAAACTCTTCCTTGGCAGGATCATCAAACACATTGTGAACGATGCCTATCCTGAATCACAGTGCGGATTTCGCTTTGGCTATGACACTATCAACATGATTTTTTCCCTTCGACAGGTCATGGAAAAGGTACGGGAGAAAAATCAATAGTTGTTCACGATATTCGTTGACCTGATTAAGGCCTTCGAGACTGTTAGTCGGCAAACACTATGGAAAGTGCTGAAAAAGCTTGGTATACCTGGCGAGATGTTGAATGTTATCAACTCCTTTCATCAGGTAATGAAGGCAGCTGTCGTGTCCGGTGAGGAATCTTCGGCTTCCTTCGACGTTACAATCGACACGAAGCAAGGTTGTGTTATGTCTCCAGTTTTGTTTGCACGCTTCTTTTTAGTGATGCTGAGGTATGCTTTTGGCGACATACAAAGTGGTGTCAAATTCCAGTATAGAACAAGTGGTGGACTATTCAATCATCAGCGTTTCAAAGCCAAAACACTGCTATGCACCAGTATCATTCGTGATCTACTTTTTGCAGTTGATGCTGCACTAGTAGCGACCTCTTTAGAGGAAGCTCAGGAACTTCTAGACCAGTTTTCTGCTGCATATAAAGCTTTTGATTTGACCATTAGCACAAAGAAGACGGAAGTAATCCACCAACATTGCCCTACTCCTAAACAAATTCGAGGTGTCAGGCATAAGCAACCGGTTCATAATTTTCATGACACTCCTATACAGGTTGATGGGAAAAAACTAAATTATGTGAAGTCATTTGCATATCTTGGTTGTAAAGTGAATTCGAGCGCATCCCTTAATGATGAAATCGTTAACCGTCTTGCAAAGCAGTCATTCTTACTACTCTCTTGTATGGCGCAGAATCGTGGATACCTTATAGACAACACATTAACCAACTAGACATCTTCCACAAAGGCTGTCTGAGCATAATCTGCGGTTATTCACTAAAATATAGTTTCTAATACCGACCTATTTAGCAAGTGTAAAATTGGTGAATCGAGAGTTTCCCTATACAATTATAATTACGCAGGAATGGCCAGGTCGTCAGAATGATTGACGAGAGAATACTCGAAGTCCTCATGTACAGCCATCTTGAGAGTAAGATCAGAAATGTTGGTCGACCATGGTTCACATATAAGGACAAGATGAAGAGTAACCGCTTAGCAATGAAGAAAGCTCACAACACCTTTGACCGAAAAGCCTTCGAGAGAAAAAAGTGGAGATCGTTGTGTCAAAATGTTATTAGAAACTTTGTCGCAACCACCATTAATGGGCTTCGGGGTGCAAGGCAAAGGAGAAAAGAGGCTGCAAGTATACCATCTGCACTGACATATAATCCTCATACTTGCAGGATCTGTGTGCTTTTTTGAAAATCGTTGGTGGGTCATA
>NC_068989.1:21056935-21057800 GCF_001194135.2 Octopus bimaculoides
TGTGTGTGTGTGTGTGTGTGTGTGTGTGTGTGTGTGTGTGTGTAGGGAAGAGGATTTGAAAATGCAGAGGTCTTTTAAAGATGTTTATTGACTTGACGGGTTTCACATTTTTTAAAAATAAGATTTTCAAAGTTAAAGTGCAAAGCTTTCTGTAGTCTTGTATATATACAAGACTGGAGATGAGGATGAAATGTTGGTCATTTCTTTAAACAATTATGATTTCTGAAGAACTTGTTTTACTGTCTTGCAAACAACTTGCTCATGCAAGTGCTACCAGACGAGAACTCCGCATACCGGAAGCCAACAAGTATATTGGATCATCAGGAGAGAATGCGCACCATTTCGGAGCCTACCTCTCGATGGCATTCACTGATATGAGGCTTCGCTTGCTAGATCAACTGGTTATTAAATGAAGCTCAATATTTCTCTAGCCATTGCTCATCATCTCTTTTTAACCAAATCCAGTGGCTAGCCTTCTCCACTGTAGCTTGGACAGCGGTCATAGTGGTGGTATTTACCTTGCGATGAGTTAGGCCTAACGATAACAACAGTCGTCTCACACTGTGTCCAACAAACCCTCTAGATCCAACTTCAATTCGAAAATGCTCCGCTTTCCAGCCTGCGTCTTCACATTCCTCTAGGATGTTTACATAACGGTCAGTCCTTCGAGCCCGAGCGGCGTCCATGTTATCTTCATGAGGAGCCGTTAACTCGACAAGATTTACAACTTTCCTTGTTTCACACCACATTGAAATGTCCGGTATTTTCGTAACTGGGATGAGAAAGAATCCCTGGCACCCAGGTAAATCTGCAGTCACTACCCAATAGGCGTTCCACTTTTCATCCCTCACTGGTTAAGTCAATA
>NC_068989.1:21058328-21061889 GCF_001194135.2 Octopus bimaculoides
CGATTTAAATTTCTTTTCTATTTGAAAATTGGTTATGAAACACGTGTAATCTTTTTATTATATTTATCTTATGATATTTACTTTACTTTATATTATACTCATTTATTGTGCTTTTAATTATTAATTTTTCTATATGTGATAGTGGATTTTCATCGATGAGTTCTTGAAAATTGGTTATTTTCCCTAAAACTATATATATATATATATGTGTGTGTGTGTGTGTGTGTGTGTGTGTGTGTGTGTGAGTGTATGTGTGTGTGTGTATGTGTATGTGTGTGTATAGGTGTACATATATATGTGTGCGTGCGTGCGTGCAAAGGCGAGTGCTTGTGTGCGTGTGCGAAGGCGAATGACACACTAGTTAGGGTGTTGCACTCACGATCGCAAAATCGTAGTTTCGGTGCGTAGACCGGCGTTGCGTTGTAAACTCACCGTATTGCTCACAGATTACAATGTATCAAACAAATTTTCAATCACGCACACATACTCGCAACACATGCATACAGACAAGAACACACGTAGACACATATATACGCATGAATGCTATTCAAATCTTTATTAGTGAAACTCTGCAAGAACTCTAGAGGCCACTCTTATATACAGTATCTGTACCTATATACGTATTTTTAGATGTGGATCTTCGTTTGTTAGAGAATACTACCAACCCTATAAATTGTTGAGTTAGGGGTTGAGAAAGCCAAAGAAATTTATATAATTTATTTATGTCTTTACTATGGTCATCAAGCGAAATCAGCATGGCAGTGCATGAAAAGATTGGTTGTATGAATTAGAATACAGTCTCACGGACAGGCAAAAGCAATGATTTTTATCAACCCAATACCAATAACAAAACTTTAGTTTACGTAAGGTTATGACTAATACATTTGCTGGAGGTCATACATAGTGACATCGAACACGTGATTACATACTTTTGAAACTAACTTGGCAACCATTTGGTCGTGTCATGGAAGTAGGCGTGGTCATGTTGCTAAAACGTTCATTCCACAGTTCGTGTCACATTGGGCAAGTAACGTTGATTATATTCTTGGAACAACCCAAGCTTTGTGAGTGAAATTTTGAAAGCAAAAACCGTAGAAACCCTTCCAGCGGACTGGTGGTTCCCAACCTTTTGTAATGTCCGCAACCCTAAAAGTTTTTTATGAAGTCTTTGCACCCTTTACAAAATTAATTATTTATTTAACGATAAAGAATGTGAACGTATACTAAATTTGAGCAACATATATTATCTAACTTTTCAATAATGTTAACAAAAACGAAATATATATGTTCAAGAAAAATATAAAAAATTGAAATAAATTAAAATGTTATTATAGCAAACTTATTTTTAGAAAATGGAGGCGCAATGGCCCAGTGGTTAGGCAGCGGACTCGCGGTCATAGGATCGCGGTTTCGATTCCCAGACCGGGCGTTGTGAGTGTTTATTGAGCGAAAACACCTAAAGCTCCACGAGGCTCCGGCAGGGGATGGTGGCGAACCCTGCTGTATTCTTTCACCACAACTTTCTCTCACTCTTACTTCCTGTTTCTGTTGTGCCTGTAATTCAAAGGGTTAGCCTTGTCACACTGTGTCACGCTGAATATCCCCGAGAACTACGTTAAGGGTACACGTGTCTGTGGAGTGCTCAGCCACTTGCACGTTAATTTCACGAGCAGGCTGTTCCGTTGGTCGGATCAACTGGAACCCTCGACGTCGCAAGCGACGGAGTGCCAACAACAAATTTTTACAAAATAAAAAATGGAAAGAACTAACGCTCAAACGTTCATAAATGAATCTAAATTAAATGACACTTTTGTTCCTGTTTCTTGGTTATGAGTTCTTTAACACGTGACACTATGTTGTTGATAGCAATTCGCATGAATAGAGTGTATCTTTACTTCAATGGACCAGCTTCGTTACTCACTATGGGTCACGCAGATTCTCACCAAGGATTAAGTTAATGGTACAAATGGCTGTGGAATAGCTGTCATTAATTATCCTGTTCATATGTTGGAACAATTGGAGTAGTCATCATCGAACGCAACGGAGAGCCATTTACGAAGTATTTAAGCAAGTGTGTATGTGTGTATATATATTATCATATATACATACGTACATACGTACATACATACTTACATACATACATACATACATATACACACATATGAAAACACACATACACACACGCTCACACACACACACACACTCACACACACACACATATATATACATATAAATACATACACACACATACAGTTCTTTTATACATACTAAATACAAACCATTTAATGATTTAATTAATTAGATAAAACGATAATGTCAGTATTGAGTGGCGTAAATAAGGGAAAGTTCATGAAAACAAAACAGTTCCAAAATAACATCAAAGAAAAGAAAATGGATGTGAATGAAGCCAGTATTCTTCCCTGGAAAGGCCAAATATTCTGTGAGCCACTGGGTACTGAAAAATAAGAAGCATTAAAGCAGTCATCATTATACTGTGTAACAAAATTTTATTTGCGGTTTTTGTCTTTGGTCAGTGTCATTTTCAATTTATTTCTTCAAACTCTGCTTTTATGACCTGGACATCAATGTTTTGAAACTGACCTATTTTCCATTACATTTCAGAGAGATTCAGCGCTGACTTACTGAAATAGAAATATCGTTGCAGTAAATATTCTGCTCAATACCACAGATTTGCTTGTCAGGTGCTTGACCATAACCACTTGAGCATGTCCCTTAGTGACTGACAATTATGTGCATCTCTGATAATGAGCAGAAGTAGCGGGAGAGCATCATAGCCATGTGTAGAGAGAGATTTTTGGGGGCTTGAAAAAATGTATGAAAGGCAAAGTTTGAATGAAATATTAACCATGTTTTCATAATTTCTAGGAGTAAGTTGTGAGTGTTTATTGAGCGAAAATACCTAAAGCTCCACGAGGCTCCGGTATGGGATTGTGGCGAACCCTGCTGTACTCTTTCACTACAACTTTCTCTCATTCTTTTTTCCTGTTTCTGTCGTACCTGTATTTCGAAGGGCCAGCCTTGTCACAATCTGTGTCACGCTGAATCTCCCCGAGAACTACATTAAGGGTACACGGTGTCTGTGGAATGCTCAGCCACTTGCACGTTAATTTCACGAGCAGGCTGTTCCGTTGATCGGATCAACAGGAACCTTCGTCGTCATAACCGACGGAGTACCAACAATGTGTAAGCAAATATGAAATAATAGTTGTTACCCAAACACATAAATAGTGTTACACAGTGTAATTAGCTCCGTTCAAACATTTCCATTTGGTTTATTAGTACAAGTATATCGCCTGCTCTGTTGTCTTCAGAAAATGAAGTGACTGGATACCTTGTAGTGATATTTGCATTCGACACTATTTATTGCCTCCAGATGTGTGGACATCAAAGGACAAACTTTTTATTGTTTCCGACAATTTGGATATATTTGTACAAACAGACAACTAATGACAACCATTTACACACACATTCTTAGATACGTACACAAACATTCTGATAGGTATTTTACTCTCTCTCTCTCTCTCTCTCTCTCTCTCTCTC
>NC_068989.1:21062952-21063358 GCF_001194135.2 Octopus bimaculoides
CTATTTTTTGGACTGCCATGTTAGCTTGGCGATAACTATTAATATTCAGTACCGCTGCCGTAGCCTCCTTTAGAGAGACTTAGAAATATTAATATTTCTATTTTTGAAAACCAGTGGATGTATTCCACTGAATTTGGGTAAATAATCCTTCGAACAGACGGTCAGTAGCGACGCCTGTTGGGTTCGACTGCTCTACATTGATAAAAGGCAAGTACCCTGAAACTAGTCTGTAGATGCCAGACCAGTAAGGGGAAGTGGCGGACGTCCCCTATTCGAAGGTTATAATGAATACAGGTTCGTGTGTCACATAGCTAGCTAGGGTCGATGGCCTCTTGGAGCTAATCAACAAAAGCATACGTCCTATTTTTGGGACTGCCATGTTAGCTTGGCGATAACTATTAATATC
>NC_068989.1:21063368-21063912 GCF_001194135.2 Octopus bimaculoides
CAAAAGACTGAAACAAGTAAAAGAGTAAAAGAGTAAAGAGTATATATACATACATATATATAATTATATATGTATATGTATAAATACATATACATACAAACATATATACATATATTTGTATACATATCGTCCGTAAGCATAAATCCAAAAAAAGAAGCCGTCTCTAAGTTATAGAGCAGTATATATTAAAGTTAGATAATCCGGTTTATGGGCAACTCGCTGCTTCACCGAAAACAATACCGGAAACAACACCGAGTAGATACAGGTGGTGCACCAGCATGAACTCAGCCCTGGGCTGAAACCAGTAGAACATCAAAGGTCCCCTCTTCGAAGGTTATAATGGACACAAGTTCGTGTGTCACATAGCTATCTAGAAGCGATGGCCTTTTGGAGCCAATCAATGGCAGCATTCGTCCTATTTTTTGGACTGCCATGTTAGCTTGGCGATAACTATTAATATTCAGTACCGCTGCCGTAGCCTCCTTTAGAGAGACTTAGAAATATTAATATTTCTATTTTTGAAAACCAGTGGATGTATTCCACT
>NC_068989.1:21064405-21065223 GCF_001194135.2 Octopus bimaculoides
ATATATATATATATATATATATATATATATGTATGTATAGCAAATGAACAATAACGGACGATGGATAAATGTTAGTTTATTACAGCTGTTTCTTACGCATTTTTAATAGATCAATTAGTACATTACGTCATTTCAAAAACAAATGTACATATAATTTCAAAACGATATAAAAACATTCTAAGAATACACTGAGAACATGCCTTTCGGCTAGCCAAGGGTGGACATGAAATTACCAGCTCCGTACTATATTACCTTCATTTATTTATTTTGTCTTCGGTTCCATTCTTGCTACGAAACATTTCTAATCATAGTGTAATAAAATGAATAACATATGAATATATACATAATTACCTGCACCTCATCTCCAGTCTTTGATACAGAACCAGTCTAGCAGAATCGAATCTACATCCTCTACCCAAGACTGTCAACATAACTTACTGTCATCTTACTGCTACTCAGTAACTAAATTCTTAATGTATTTCCATTCCCTTGATGCTAATAACTGCCTATGTTTTGTTCCCCCCCCCCATTTCAAGGTCAGCTTCTGTTATTATTTATTTGCTTAATACATCAAAGAGATTGAAGACACATCGGACACCAAGCAACGTATGATGAACACAGCTTCTAGGCGCCAAATACTCGTAGGTGTGATTTTCTCTGCGCGCATAGCCCGAATATTTTAGTGGATTCGACCATAGGTGATAACCACAAGTTAATTCAACCCTACTTGGTGTATATCATTTAAGTACCCGATTTTCTCGAGAGTCCTTATTATTATTTACACACACACACACACACACACACACACACACACACAC
>NC_068989.1:21065233-21069043 GCF_001194135.2 Octopus bimaculoides
GGGCTATTTCCCTTCGTCATGGCCGGTATGACAGACTTTAACAGACTACACATCTAGTAAAATAAATGTGAATGTCAGTGTGTCAGTGTTTCAATGTGTCACACCTTTTTAAATTTATTCCTGGAGCCCAGAATATCATACCATTGTTGAATCAGGCCGTCCCAGAATAAATTAAAAACATTCTGGACTGAATCCGGACCCGCAATCCTGAAATCTGGGATTTCCAAGTTTTCATTACTGCGATTCTTTTCGGCGGTTATTTTACGTAACGTTCTACGACTAATTTTTTTGTACGATAAAAAATTTCCTAACTTGGAAATATTTCGGCGATTTTTTTACGTGATTTTTTTTTTTTTTTGTGAGGAATATGATCATCATTGGGATATGACTCTAGAAGAAACAATTACAATAAATTCTGCAAAACAAGTTAGAAATCTGTTCGCAGCTTTTCCCCATTCGGGGTCAGTAGCTTAAAAGCTATAGACTAGCGTAAAAGCCGCCTGATATATATATATATATATCAGCCCTTCTGCCTAACTACCTTTGCCCAGCCAACCGCCATGACTGATCGCTAGTTTTTTATTCTCTCTTTGTTTATTTCCTCGTGTTCCTTTCTGCTGAAGAGCGTAGGCTCGAAACATAAAATACTTTCCCACCTTCCCAAGCGTTAAATTTATGCACCTGTTTGTTGTTTATTCCCCTGTCTTCGTCTCTTGTTTTTCCGTAAATTTGGACTATGTGTATATATATATGTGTGTGTGCATGTATATATATAATAATGTACATTTAAGCACAAGAGAAAACTGCCTTCAACAGGCAGTTTTTTTCACGCTAGAAGAAACCGTATTTAAGAGCAATCTTCAAAAGGAATGAAAAATATATATGTGGTTCATTCAAAAAACGGAGAAAAGGACAACAAGAAAAAGCACAACATCGTGAGGACGTAGTACATGCAAAATGTTAATAAAACGCTCAGAAAGGAAAAAGAGTGGTTGTTTTACATTTCGACCATAGCACTTCTTCGGAAACAGGAAACATAGGAAAGTCCAAGGAATAGGAAGAAGGAGGAGAATAAATCTCTAATATTCCACGTGTAGTTATATTTTGGAATGTTTATATGTATGTATGTATGTATGTATGTATATTTTCTGACTGCTATATTGGTTTCACTTCTATGCTCAAAAACATATATTGCCATTCATTTTCGTAAAATACTCTTTAGAACTTTGATTATCTTATTGAACATATATTCAATTGTAAAGACAAAAACAACGTGTGGTAAGAAGTGTGCTTCCCAAGAACATGGTGTAAAACAGTTCTATATTTATGAGAGGAGGAATTATGCACATTATTTACATCATTTATATTTGTCAGATATTTGTTCTCATCTTGTTTGTTGTTAACACAACGTTTCGGCTGATATACCTTCCAGTCTTCATCAGGTGTCTTCGGGAAATTTCGAACCTGGGTTGTCATCTTAAGGTATTTTTCTATGTTGTTGTTGTTGTTGTTGTTATTCTTCTTCTTCTTCTTCTTCTTCTTCTTCTTATTATTATTATTATTCAGGTCACCGCCTGGAATCGAAATCGGAATCTTGTGATTAGTAGCCCGCGCCCCTAACCACTACGCCATATGCCTGTGGGCAATTATGGAGTGAATTGTTTTTAAGGCTTATAAATCTATTTTCCTATCCTCCCTTAATACCGGTTCCCATATGCTACTCATATCTGCACTCTGTTTAGGCGGTTGCTATGTTCTAGCATATGTGCTGCTTCTTTTAGTTTTCGTATTTTCCAGTGGTATTCTCTGTCTATTATTTTAGCTTCATCCCACAGTTTTTGGTCATATTCTATTCTATTGGTGGTTTTATCCGAAGGAGATATTTGCGAAGTGTTGTATTACTCTTGAATACTGTCCTGATGTTATATGGGCCGCATATCTTTTGTATCTTATCGGAGAGGCCTTTCACCCCATAATTGACCACGGGCATATGGCGTAGTGGTTAAGATACTAACCCCAAGATTCCGAATTCGATTCCAGGCAGTGAACTTAATAATAATAATAATAATAATAATAATAATAATAATAATATCGAAAAATACCTTAGGAATGAGAACCCAGGTTCGAAATTTCCCCCAAAACCTGATGAAGTCTGGAGGGTATATCAGCCGAAACGTGTTAACAACAAACAAAATGAGGAAAAATATCCGTCGAATGTAAATTATGCAAATAATGTAAATACTGAACATATTGTAAATATAAAAAATTAAAATGTATCTCCCCACCTCCACTTTAATTTGATATCGAGTAAGCAATTGTTCCTATAATATTAATATAATTACATGAAGACGGCGAGCTGAGAAAACCGTTAGCACACTGGGCAAACTGGTTAGCAGCATTTTATCCGTCTTCACGTTTTGAATTCAAATTCTACCAAGGTCGACTCTGCATTTTATTTTTTCGAGGGTCGATAAAATAATTACGAGTCAAACACTGAGGTAATCGACTTACCCAAAGCCCCTAAAATGCTGACCGTGTTCTAAAATTTGAAATAAATATTTAAAAAATTACAATGTGAAGGATTATAGAAATTGATTTTTCTGTTCAAGCAGGCGTTACCGCTTAGATATATTTTTAGTTAGGATGCTTGTATATGGGTTTGTTTCCATTTGCATAGAAATGCATTTAAGAGTGCTTTTATGTTCGTACATGTATATACGTATATATTGTTATGTGTGTGTTTATACATATTTGTTTGTGTATGTTTAAGAATATATGTTGTTTCTTTATTTTTTGTAAGTGTGCAAGTCAATGAGTGCATATACTTCTATTTGTATCAACTGCGTGTGTCATTGTTGCGTGTATGTTCAAGCTGGCGTATATATTTGGAGTTAGTGCTTTGTATGTAAATATATTCGCATATATTAATGTTTCCTATGTAAGTACGCATACATTGTGTTTACACTTAAATTGCCTTCGTCACTCCTTCCGTTGTATTTTAACACTTTTATTACCTGTAGCCATGTGGTTTCTCTTCTTCACATTTGCAACTGTACGTATGCATATATACTTTCTAAGGGCAGCTATATACATGTATTTGTGTGGGTGGTGCAATGTACATTTATAAGTTTGTGTCTGCTTTGTCCATTTATGGATGTCTACACATACACCTACTCATATATGAGGAGGGGGCTAAAAAGTTCCTGACTTTGGATAAAAGAAAACACAGGAGAATCAGTTAATTATAATTTTATTCAACATAACCCCCCTCTCAGATTCGCACATTTATTAAAGCAGTCCGTCAGTTTTCTAGTCCCTGCAAATGAACTCTGAAAGCTGGGCCCCCAACTAGATCCTTTGCAACACCCTTAAAGCCAAAGACTTTTCAACACTCCCTCGTACGTCTATATGTATGTACATTTATGGATATGCATCACTGTGTATGTGTGCATGTATGTACGTCTTTATATATGTATATCTTTATATATATATATATATATTTCCGTGTTATACCTGATGCAATTCGTCTCATATTTTATCTCTTTTATTCCCATTAGTTGTCTCGGTCATTAGAATGCGGCCATGCTGGGGCCAACACCTTGAAGTTTTAGTCGAATGACTCGACCCCAGCACTTATTTTTCGTATTAAGCCTGGAACGTATTGTATCCATATATTTCCCGAAGCGCTAAGAGGACGTAAACACACCAACACCAGTTGTCGACGGTAGTGGACAACACAGACAAAAAGACATCCACCCCATCTATACATACACACACACACACACACACACACACACATATATATATACA
>NC_068989.1:21069053-21079635 GCF_001194135.2 Octopus bimaculoides
TATATACGACGAATTTTCTTCAGTTTTTGTCTACCAAATCCCCTCACAAGGCCTTAAGTCAGCCCGACGCTATAGTAGAAGACACTTGCTCGAGTTGCACTTAATTGGCATATGTGTCTCCTCGGTGATACCATTGTTCGGTAGAATCGGTTCTGACATAGCATCATTTGTGTTAAGAAGGTCTTGATAGCACAGTGTGATCGGAAAAACAAACGAACAAACTTAAGTGGGCACATTAATTTCCGCAAGACTCTCTACAGCGCAGTTCTATTCATTGTGTGAAAGGCTGTCGTTAGACCAATAAAAACTTGTACTTTTACCAGTCTTTAATCCAAACTGAGGCAGCGAGGCAATTATGAAGCGTATGTATGCCTGCAGTCGATTCACTGAAAGTTTGGTGAATATCTTTCCACAAAGGAAATCCCACAAAAGTTATCACTGATAGACTTGATACTTTTCCCTTGTACAGTGAAATAATTTTAGCATCACTTCAAACCTGTGGAACTGGTAAGCATTCCATAAATTGACAGTTAGTGTGGTCACGATGTCAGCCACTATATTACCACTAAGCTGAATACTTCCTAATGGTATATCTCCAGATAGTCGGATTTTCCTACGTTGGCGGTCTGTTTAGCATCAAATTTGACTTCCCCTATGTCAGAAATATTATCCACTCCTTAAATAACAAGGGTTTACGATAGACTTTTTTTATGTTTTTATGTTTTGGGTGGAGTGTGAAAAGATTTGTCAAAAAATTTAAAAAAGCGCCAACCAGCTCTTCAGTAGATCCATTTTTAGAGCAGATAGAATCGGTAGCTGAATGAGATAAAGTATTAATATCTGTTTCAACAAACTATATATTGTTTTGGAGTCGTTTTTGTGAGAGCCAGTAGAATATCGATGGATAAGCTCGACCACAACGCATTCTTCATTAGCCTCAGTTATCTCCCCAATTATCTCTCCAATAATTCGCCCCTCTCAATTGATTTTGACACTTTTCGCTTTTCATTACTCAACACCACTTCAGTTGTTTCTGTAATACTTCAATCTCCACCGCTCCACCAATTCTGTTACTCTTCACACATAGTCCTGCCAATTTTCTGTCTTGTCACACTCACCGTCCCTCAACAACTTTTGTCACCCTTCACCCTAATTCACACTACTGTTTGTCACTCTTCTTCTTCTACAAGTCAACTGTTTTTAATACAGTTCTTCATCCATTATACTATACTCTACTGTTCCTGGTAAACTTTAGCCGCCATTACTATAGTGCTATTGTAACCCAATTGTTTCCGTCATCCTTCACTTTCCGTCTTGTTTCTGTCACTTTTCATGCACTGGGTAATAAGAAAAACAAAATTGTTGTCTGCTATCCAAACAAATAGTGCTGATTCCGAATCTGAACTCTGAAGTGCTGTAGCATATCAAGATTTTGAGTTATGCGCATAATTAGATATTACTACTATATTACTACCAGGAATAGTTAAGTTCAAGATAAATGATTATTATTATAGTATATTAGTACTGTATAAAATATATTAATGTTCAAGGCAAATAACATTATAATATTATTGTACATAGCATATTTATGTACATAGTACATAGCATATTTTTGTTATGCTCAACTCAGAAATGTTTAAGACAGTTGCTCCTACGCTTATGCGTCGTGCTGATCTTCCGTCGTAGGAACTAGCAGTGGTCACCGATCATGTGTAGATTGAATTGGCTTAATTACCTCGTTTTCATCTCAGATATGGCCTACTGGGATCTCACATGCTCATCACTAACGACACTAAGACTCGTTGGAAAAAAAATCGAGATGATAATGCAAGAAGTGCATTTTAAGAGACATTTGGCATCCTACACCTTCATACGCTCTTAGCATGTTGTTTATTAAATCAGCATGGTTTTCAGTTCTATGAATTCCAAGAAAGTTCTGTACAACTAACACGAATGAATATCATGCCATCAGCTCAACTGGATTCAGTTTACCTCTGAATTTGCTATCAGACATCAATTCACTGATCTCAGGTCTAATGAAAATGCCTGCTTTCGGTTTTGCGTCTATTTTCTCTGCACCAAATTTTGCTTTTAAATACTGGAAGCTACAACCATCGTGTGCCATTGCTTTTACGAAGTTTTTCATGAGGCCGAGTTTGATGTAAGGGGGTGGAAGGAAGATCTTTTCTGGGTCTACCAGTGGCATATGCTGCACATTTTACCGACCAACTATGCACTCATCTCTTTTAGGCCAGTCTTTTATAGTGTAATGATTGCTGTCATCGTGCTGTTCTAAACACACAAGAAGCACATATTTTTGGTATATCCTAGCTGCAGTCCTAGGAGGAGGCAAGTCACCTTTAAATCACCACAAACATTCCACTTATGAACTGAGTAATTAACTCCTTTCAGAATGAGTTCCAACTATACATAAGTTTCTTCCATACAGTTAACACGACCTACAGGAATGGAAGATCTTTCATTACCATTATGTAACAACACAGCTATGAGGCTAACCTTACTCGAATCTATAAGCAATCTCATTTCGTTAGCCACATGCACGTGTCCTAGGTTTTAGGTGAGTGCATTACCATCAGTACAGAAACAAGCATTATTTTCTTGCTTGAGAAAAACAGATAAGCTTTCATGGCGAGAACGGAAAATGGAAATTTTCGTACATTGCTGTAGGAGATTCCGTTGCTGTAGTCTGGATCCCCAAATTTCTACCTTCTTCTATGACAATGCTAGGTCTCCTACTAAAACGTTCAAATTTTCATAATTAAACAAGCGCGGCTCATTTTTCTTAGAATTAACTACGTACTTTTCGTCGATTGGAGAATCAAGGACTTCATCGTAAATCATGTGAGAGGAAAACTGGAAAAGGGTTCTCGAAGTCATGTGGAACCGGTTTTCAAGCCGACTTAAATCTGCATACACAATTTTTGCTTTGGTTTTCTTTGAGAAAACACTAATAGGAGTCATGCGAAATTAAAAATCAGAGAATGATTGGTTGGGACACATTATACCGTTGGTACAGCAAAAGGCATTCCCTTCTTTTTTCCATTCAGCCACAGTGTAAGCCCTGAGTAACACACGGTGCAGCGTATATGAGGTGCCCACTTCTTGTCTTGGTCCCCAACTTTACACTCGAGATAATATTTATAGGCAGTTTTTAATTTGGTGGCAACGCTCTTCCGTTGGCCACGCAGAGCAAATTTTCCACGGACATAACAAAAGTTGTCTGGGTGATTCACACAGCCTCTCTTATTTATGATCTAACACAATGAACACAGTCAAAACAGTAATCACGCAGAGTGAGAGATATACGTGCCACACGTGACTGCAGCGGAAACGACAGTGTGAGTTACTAAGAACAAATTGACTCATTTGGCGCTTGCACACAATATGTCGGCGCCATCTATTACTAAACTTAATAATGATCCTTCTCATCGTTTGTTTTATTGCTGTTATTTTTTTATTTTGAATTAAGGTCACTTTCCTTTTAACAAATTTTATAATACAGCTTGTATCCAGCCGAAAGTATAGTTATAATCTTGCATATGTGCTAAATTCAAAATCCTGACGTTCTAGACCAATTCTGAGTGCCGATTCGGAACCAGCATCGTCAATTTAGTCTAAAACACATGTCCGGTGTATTCTATTAATGGTGTCGCTTTCCAGCTGCCATCTCTCAACTGTTTCTGCCACAATTAACCATGTTACTCAGCTATCTATATTATTCTTTACTATTCATCACTCTACTTTTTCTCTACCTGTTCATTTACTCTCCGTCCCTTTACAGTTTCTGTAAGTACCCCCTTCCTTATTTGAACATACGTCACTCTTTACACTCCGGCATTCTACTAATTATGCAGCTCTTCACCATCCATCACATTACTCTTTCTGTCACTCTCTAGCTTCTATCTATCTACTACATCTGTGACAGTACTTTTTTATCGCTCTTTAACCCCACCTCTCCACTGTTACTCAACTGTTTCTCTCACTATATACGGTCATATTTCAACCTCTCAAATATCACTCAACTGTCTCTTCGACACTTCATCCTATGTAGTCATAAGCGGTTATAGACACCCTCTTGGTCTTCCCACTCTTGAGGCAGCAGAAAATCCAGGATGTGACAACTAATCACAAAATGAGAATATAAAATATTTTGGGTGGCTTGTAGGGACGCAGTATTTCGTTATGCAACCATAATATACTATAAAATATATTAAACATTTTTTTCTTTTATAAATCAACATTGTGTTCTCTATAGAATGTGCTCTATAGAATATCTGGAAAGGTAACCTGAATAAATATTTTGGGTCTTGGTAGTTCAGGTCATGCGAATAAAGTAGCGGAACAGCATCAGCAATGATCCACTTTATTACTGCATGTGTGAGATGGAGACAGTCTATCAGAACCAGTTGCTTTATAGTCGGTATCATTGGACAATGTAGCAACGTCCAATAGGAATGAAATAGAATATGCATGCGTTTACCACGTGTTGAAACCGCTTTGGTAGCGTTAGTTTGCATAAATATACGTTGGTAGCATCGCAAGAACGATCAGAGTTGTATCGTTCATAGATGCTATTTTGAAGTTCACTAGCAGGATTTTTCGTTGATGACAAAGCATGATAGACCAGTTTTCCTGTTGAGGAGTACAGTAGGCTGTTGCAGTGGGTGCAGTTCGTCATGGAGGTAGGATTTGAGATGATCGGCCCTAGGTGAATAGGGATGGGCCCCGTCAAGGATACTCTATATGAAGTTGGCAAATCATTTCTCTGGTTACAGAATCTCCATATACAGCGACACAGAGAGGTAGACATTCGCCTGTCTATGTACGAAAAGCAATTTTTTGTATTATGTAAATCTTTCCTAGTGCCATTCAATTTCTCGTGTTATCACATAATGGTGTGAGTGTAGAGCAATAAATCATGTACTTTGAGAGGCAGGTAACCTGCTTACAGTGTTGGAATGGAATCTGTGTGTGTGTGCGCTTTGTTTTTCACTTGTGACGTTGGAAGAGATTATTAAGTTATTTTTAATATCAAATCTTGAGTACTACGAGGCCTCGATCTTTGAAGGCTACTCCCTAACGTATCACCTATGTTAAAAAGCAAAACTTCATTCGTGACGTGCAATGTATACATGCACCGTCGTAATAGATATGTGGTTAATGTAATTTAATACAACCAACGTTAATTCCTTACGTGGAGAGGCTCATTTTAATGGCGGTAAAATGTTTATACAATTTATGGAGGTGTTCGCAAATACAACTTGATAGCTTGTAATAATTTATTTTAGCTAATTGTTTTAGGTGCTTATGTTATCGGGAGTTGTTATAAACACCCTCTGACCACTTCCGCTCTTGACCCAGCGAAATTTCTAGGGTGATGGTGTGCTGACTCAAAGGAGTGAGACAAGAGTGCACCAGCGTCCAGATGGTATATAGTTACAGCTGAGTAGACCGGATCAAAGTGAAATGAAATGTCTTACTCAAGGATACAACGTACTGATGCTCCATGATTTGAAGCTACAAACTCTCAATCCATGTTCATAGACTGGGTGTTGAAGAATCAATAAAAGATGAATTGATTAATCATGCTATAAAACAAGGCAATAAGGGTAGAACTATATTTTCAAAGAATTGAAGGTAGACATAGTTTAACCATTTAGCTCTTTAAACTGGCCATATCTGGCCAAAATAATCAACCTTTTCAATGTTCAAACTGGTCAGATTCAGCTTCTCACATCTACCTTTCATTGAAATCACGATGTTACAAGATAATACATGATTAATTAAAAACAGTGTGATTTAATAAGCAGTACATTTGAGTAATCTGAATGCTAAATCGTTAAAGGAACTAATAGAAATATAACAAACTAAATAAGAAAAAAGGAAATGTATTATAGCAAAGTCATTCGTTCATTGTATCTTGAATGATAAAATGTCACAACAGAGATGAGAAATCTGCTGGTATTCTGAAGATTATATAGGTTTGTATCAGCGCTTTCATTTTTCGATTTCGATTGAAACATGATTGCTCCCATCCTTTTATAATCATCCTGTACTATTTCTTTTATGAAAGTAACCGTCGCATCAACGTATGACAATATAACACTTTCTAATTTTGCCACTAGGCCAGCAGTTTTGAGGGCAAAGGGAAGTTGATTACTTCACTCTCAGTGCTCAATTTGCACTTAGTTTATCGACCCCCAAAAAGGATGAAAGGTACAGGCGACATCGATGGAATTTGAACTCTGCACCTAAAGAGCGGGAAGAAGTGCCGCCAAGCATTTTGTCCAACACGCTAATGATTCTTTTACTGTACTGCCTGTATTGTGATGAGCAGGGTAATTAGTTCAATTTCTCCTCCTTACTACTGTACTTAACTCCCAAATATATCTGAAGAAGACTGTAAGACACCGTGTCATATATGTTGAGGCATATGTTTATGTAACAAGCAATGTCTTTTATCTCGGGTTATATCTCCTTTAATTTATCTGATTCAGTAATATTTCTACTTCCAAGAACGAGAATGATCCTCTTCGATTCTGAGCTCAGAATATATTGAGGTATAATTATTTTTTTTCTTCTCATATTTTCATTGATAAACTGGTTTGGAAATCTTTGACTACTTTAATACCAGTTCAAATACATTATTGTAATATTGTGTGCATAATTTTATACTTTACTATTTATACTTTTAATGAAATCCTGGTAGGATCGTTGGGAAAATGCTGTTTAGTATTTAGTTTACGTTACTAGTTTGAATCCTGCCTTGAAAATCTATTACTCCTGCACCTCTATACTTCACTGCTTCATGCAATGTTAAAAAAATGAAATTTAAGTAGAGTTAAGGACAATCCAAATGGCAAGATACGTTACATGAAAATCAACTCGTTCTAAATTGAATTTCACAATACGACTGAGATCTTTTCTGGAGTCGCCACTTCCTCTGTTGTCGACGAAAGACAAAATTGTTTAACTGAAATACTCAATAAGTATGTAAGCCAACGAAAGAACTGCTATTTGTCGCTTTGCCAGAAATAGTTGTTAAACGTACTTCAAATTACTCTCTTACTTTCTACCCTGAGGAAAATATATATTTAATGATGTAGTCTTGCGTCCTCCTGAAAGGACGAGCTGATCAAAAGCTGGAATGACTTTGATCATAGATCTGGTCAACTGTAGTTGCTTTATGAGTAAGCAACGATCACATCATCAATAACATTCATACAGATGTCTCTAACGCTCACACACTTTTTCTCAAGTAGTTCAGTCGTTTGTTCGTAAATTTGCTGCTCTAGTATCCGAGACTTTTACCTACGAGCTGGCAAAATCAGGAAAATTCTTTCCTTAAAAAATAATCCTTTCAAGAGAACTGACTACCCGGAATGCTTACTTATACACTCCTCTATGGAACGCTATCAAGAACGTTTCATAATTCTATATAACAGAGAGGACTACTTCCCAGCGTTGGCCTAGAACGGAAAATGAACAAGTTGCTTGAAAGTTATTTCATTCAAAGTGTCATAAATATTTGAGTTTCTTTTAAAATTTTTAAATGAAAAGTTCATTGATACAAGTTCTTATATCTTGTATAAATGGAGTGGTAGCCATGTACTTAGCGCTAACCATGAGCACGGGCTTGTGAACATTGATCTTTGAGGTCATCGATATTACCAATATGACTGTAATATCTTCACCGGTACAATCTAATTATAGAACAAAGACAACAGTACCAAGATGATCACCACTGAGGATAATTACACTTGAAAATTGTTACAAAAATGCTTTTCACATTTATAGGCACAAAGAATATTTATACGTAATTAAGTATATTATTAGGTCAGTGAGATATGTTGTGTAATAATTATTTGTGGTAGCTTTGAGGTATTGGAAAGTATTTATTGGGGCATTTTAGGATATTTTCTTCCATGTGTTCCTTTGCATGGATATTTATGAAATAGGTGTGTGTTCCAATAAAGTATTTTTCTCAGAGCATTTTGGCCCTTTACATAGAAGGTACAGCGTTTTGTAAGTCAGGCCTATTTAAATTATTTGATATCGAAAGCATGATAAATATTTACAGATAAACATCTTAAACTTTTGAAAATGTTTAGGGACAAAGTACTGCTGTCAGGATGCGAAAAACCTATTCTGTGATTAAGGAAAATACGATAAGACATCGACTCAGTTAATTACTGAAATCAAACGGAAATAAACATCCAAGTAAGCAAAAGAAGAATAACAGCCAACTTTACTTGTGGAAACATAAAGTAACAATATCAACAATAACACAGTCACAATATTGGAATAATTAACATTTAATTTCTCAGGTCAATCCCCAAACCGTTATTTTTTTTTTTCATTCGAAAGTACTTTTAGTCTTTTATAGTTGGTCATTCTCCAAATCCTTAATTTAGCTGAAATCCGGTCGTTTACTAGTTGTTTCTAAGAGACACCGCTGCTCCTTTAAGGATCTGATCAAATTCAGTTGCTGATTTGCAGGCTAACAATTGAGTTTTGGTGAGTTCATTTACCGTAGCGATTTTTTAAAAAACATGTATATGTAAATATGTATGTATTTGCATTCTTAAGACATCTAATTTCAAATATATATATATATATATATATATATATATATAAATATATATATATATATATTGTATATGGGTGTGTGTGCTAAATTGTATAACGGTACATGCTTACATATATGTTATATATATATATGTATATATATCTTTGTATGGGTGCTGCAACAGCAATGTAAGTACGAGAGTTTAGATTTCCGTGCGTAGATTTGTGGGATATAGTTACCTTAGTAGATAAACGGGAATAGACTGCTGTTCAATTAAATAAAGCAAAGATTGAGGTGGAGGTAGACAGAAAATTTTTTTTTTAGTATAGTTTATTTCTTGTTTATTTCGTTCGTTTTCGTGCGGTTTTCGAATGGTTTCGTCAGTTTTCGTTCGTTTTCCTTTAGTTTCGTTTGTCTTGCTTGATGAGATCTACTCGGACCTTATGAACGCACAGTTCCAGGACGATATTCTATTTCTTCTTTCTTTTTCTTTTTGAACAAGTCGGTTCTTGGCTGCAATACAAGTAAGGTGAGTAATTAATAACAACAAGTACAAATCCTTCACAAATGAATTTTTTTGTTTCTAATACCCAACAAAATATGATAGTTTAATCAGATCAAAGTAACTTTTGTCCATGCACAACGTTTTCTTTTTGTTTAATTTTAAAATATTGTTGGCTGAATGGTTTAGAAGCTAGCCTTGTAACTACATAGTTTTGGGTTCAGTCCTACAGCGCATTCCAAATATTTTACATTTCTAATCACAAAATTCATCCAGACATAATCATCTCTGATCCAACCAGGTGGTTTCATCATTGCTTAATCCTTACTTAGGTATAATAAATACTCCAACGTGTAACCAACTTCTTATTCACATTTAAGCAATTTCTTTTACTACTATGACGTCAGCTATATCTGACACATATCCTAATAAGTAGAAGTATCAGATCACAATTGTAGTGCCATGCCCTTGAAAGTTTTGTTGAAAGCAATGTTGTTACTCTTGACAAGAACAAAGACTTCGACTGCATGGGACGACAACCTCCCACATAAGTTACTTATCTATGGGTTAAATCCAAATCTCAAACAATGAGACAGATGTTTCCCATTACACCGCTTAGTCACCGCATGTATCGTGAGGTTTCTCTCTTATCCAGTTTTCATCTAGTAGTCAACCTGACGTTGTTTTCCTTTATACAAGTTTTTTCTTGCACACTCACCTATACATATAATGCTAACTTTTAATCATCGTAAACCATTTGCACCCAGATGCCATCGACATGCAATCTGGTAACTTTATATCAGATGTCTTGCCGGCACGGACGGAAAAGCTGATAACATCTTGAAATGTCTACACTGCAAGCTAATGCTTTCAAGATCACCACAACTCAAATACTGCTCATATCAATAGCAGTCTGGCAACACTACACTATTCATATTCGTAAACAACAACTAGGTCATCTCTATCTTGTTTATTCGCCTTTATCAAACAAGCTTTGCGTCAACTTGTAAAGTCACTGCCTTCGATTAAAAAAAAAGGAGCAATCATCTTACATGCTTGAAGGTCACAATATCCTATTTTTTTTTATCCCTGACGGTTATTTTTGACATGTACGATTGGCTGCCAAACCAGTTATAAACAACCGTCTTTAAGTAAATATCTGCTGAGATTCAGGTGTGTGTCTATGCATATCCATGCCTGCATACATACATACATACATACATACATACATACATACATACATACATATATCTTTTAAGTTCGTTTACGGGAAGCGTAAACGAACTTATTCTGTTATGCCGCCTACAGCCCCACGATACCAACTAGCAATACTAGTTTTTTTTTTTTTGGTGGTGGATGCACTGACCCCGGCGGCGTTTGAACTCAGAACGTGAAGACAGACGGCATACGGCTAAGCATTTCACCCGGCGTGCCAAAGATTCTGCCACCTCACCGCCTTTATAATAATAAAGAATAATAATAAGGAGCGT
>NC_068989.1:21079739-21085452 GCF_001194135.2 Octopus bimaculoides
GTGCCGACTACATAAACAAACGATTCTGAAACAATTCTATCGGTGATAGGGCTAGGGTTAGGGTAAAACAGCAAATTTAAAAAGCAAAAAGCAAAACGAAGCTATGGAAATTAAATACGCTTTACACCGCTTAATCAGCCAAAGGAGTAAATGTAAACAACTGAATACTCGTCAGTGATTGGTTGAAATTATCGAAATAAGACAATTTTTTACATGAAATAAATTCGAATACAAAAATATTTTTCTGTTCTATAACACAAAATAGATAAGTATACGAAGTTTGAAAGTCTTTCGGTACCAAAAACACTACGTAAAACATTAATGAAAAATGTGGCCCCCGTTTTAAAAAAGATCCATGTTATGTAATAGAAATATATAATTATAATTTCATAGTTCGTTCGCTTCTTCAGATATCTGGATTTGAAAACGCAATCATTCATACAATAAGTCTGTGATGGATATATTTATATCACATTATATCTTTTATCTTACAATAATTCTGTTTATCACTCAGTTACTTAGCACGTCCGAAACGTGATTAGTTGAAGAGGGGAGGGGAAGAAGTGGTGGTAAGTAAAATGTATAATTTTTTAAACTAAGTTTCTGTCCTCCGAACACCACTCTGAGTTTTAATAACTCTTATGCCTGGTGTTCAATTCCAGTGGTAAAAAAAAAAAAAACCAGCACACACTCTGATTTTATTATTCTTTTTCTTAATGATCACAATTATTGCTGCCCATTCAGAATATTCCACTTTCTGGATAACACCAATTTCTCTACTCTCTCTAATTCTAAGTTTATCTGTTCTAACTCTGCAAACAGTACAGTTCATTTTTGTTTAAATGTCGGTATGACGTTCTCTTGTATTTGAAACTGCGCCTTCGTTTTGGTAGACCTATTTCATCGGACAGAACTTCACGAAAAATGTTTTTCATTCATTTTTTTAATTCGTCTTATTTGTACTAGATGAATAATCTTTCACCTTTTTACAGAAAAGATTTATGGGGAGGTCCCATAAGTTAAACAATTTCATCCGACAGTTCCAAACAAGTTTGTATTATTTAACCCCAAAACTTTTACTTTTAATGTTTTTTCAACGAAATGTTACTTATCAATTCACCTTTGAACTATAATTTTTTTCCTAAAACGCCACGGGCAATTTTCAAGGTTTCATTTAATTTAAGTCTCCGGATCTTTTTTCCATGTATCTGTGTTAATTATTGAGATGTCACTGCCTGCAGCTAAAACGTGCAACAGATTAAGTCTAGCACTCAAATAGGAAACAAAATACTTCTGGGGTGAAATGCATCTCCGTTAGTGCAATTGTGATAATAGGTCGTGTGCTGTCTTGATGTTTTAAGGAGGAGAGTCTTCACGAGGATTGTATTTTAAGGGCTGAATACTATGATAGAGAATATTGAGAATATTGAAATAGAGAAACAGAGAGTGGAGGTAGAAAATTACATACAAAAATAAAGAAATGTAAAAATAGAAGGAAGCGAAGAAAGTAGTTGAAATAGAAATATATTTTGATTGGATATTAGGATAAAATTTACAGGAGCGAGATTCATCTTTGAAATTAAGTTCAGGATATTACCAGTACTTAAGTTTTTATACCTAAAAGAGGTGAAATACTGATACTATCGTAAGAGTCGAGTGCAAAATTAAGACACTAATTGATCCTGGCAAGAACTGAGATGTTTAATAATCTCTGAAATTCTTTGAATTCTAGCTTACCTGTCAACAAAAGTCATAATTCTGAGTTTCCAATTCTTTTTCAGACGCTTCTTGGTAGGCGAATGTCACTGAATTATAGTAGTTACCACTGGACACCATACGGACAACTGAGTGCCCACAGCCCAGCAAAACGCCAGGGTTATCTGTGAACAGAGAGAAGAAAAGCTGTGATATATCTCTTGATTTAAAAACATAAATGACCAAATGACATTTAGAGTTAATTTTCTTGGCTAACATAAGACAGAAGCAATTTTCTTGCAACTTTCGCATGAGAAATACATACTCTTGGGCTTAACCAAATTCCTATATTCCTTACCAGGAAGAAATTTGGGGTAGAAGTATTGGAACCCAATTCTGTATACCTAGATATAAATGAAAATATTCCATGTCCATTAATTTGTCACTGGCTAACTGTCACTGGTTTCCTCTTTGTGCATTAATAGTGAGTCAGTTTAGGAAATCTACCCCTGTCTGAACAATGACTGGAACTAGAAATTATCTAAATGATGAAGGAAATGAAATGAATTAATCAGGATTTCGACCCTACTTCAAAGAAAAGTATAGTACTGAATGTAACCAAAGCTCGGTTTGATTACTTTACAGACTGAGGACAGAAAATCATTTCTTCTATGTCATAATTGTAGATAAGAAATCGTTGTGATTGTCAGTGTTGCAAAAGAGAAGTAATTCGATTGTTGTAACCAGCTCTATACAAGCCCTTTTAGACGTTTGAAAGGTCTTACACCAGTTTGAACGTTAGAATACAAGCATCATCATTCATATAGTTACTTAGTTTACAAAAACGAACAACTTATTACTTTAAATGTGATGGCTAAATTTTTTCATCAGAAAATACGATTGAAATTATAGTTATGAAGTGAAGCACTATATAGTGTGGAATTAAGTTCTCGAGGAATCAAATCGCTAAATCCATTTTCTATTCCTAAATTGAATTGCTACATTAATATTTTATACCATTGTTAAAATCGTATATACTAGATACTTAATGTGATGTCTCATGTACCTAAAAGACGAATGTTTGAATGGTGTGTCGCAGTAAGATATTGATAAATTGAATATCGTATCGCATGAATAACGCAAACTTTCATATCACACACTTATCTGTCGATTATTCTAAAAGAATATAGGAAACGGACATTAACAACTTAGAATTAATGTCTACTGTTGGCTTTAGAGAATAGGAGAAATGCGTATGCACAAAATAATATTAAAGATACTCCCTCTAGTAAACATTATGGTAAAGCACTGACTTCCAATCGGAGTCAAATGAAAGCATTAAATTCAAACGGAAAGAATACGAGGGGCTTTAGGTAAAAGAAAATACAGGAGGATCAGTTAATTATGATTTTATTCGACATATTCCCCTCCCCGATTCACACGCTCATTGCCACGGTTCTTCAGTTTGTCTAAGCCCTGTGTAGAAACTCGGAAGGCTCAGCTTCCAACTAGACCTTTCGCGATAGCCTTAAACCTAGGAACATTTTGGCAGGTAAAAATGTTAGCAGATATAAATGTTTACCAGATAAAAATGTTTAGTAGATAAAAATGTTAATAAGGATACTGTTAGTGTAGCATAATCAGCCCGAGCTTAAAATATAAACTAAACCTGAATTGAAGTATGAAAATATTGAATCTACTCGAACAACCGCATCCATAATATAACACTAACGACGATATTAGCTTTCTAAACAGCATTAAGTATACTGTATTGCTTTACACCGCACCATTATATTCTTCTGCCAAGCTAGCGAACAAGCTTTTGATGGATCACTTGACTCTCTAGAAATAGTATCAAAACCGCCTTCAAATCAAAACTTATTGTCTGAAATAGGATTAAATATATTAGATAAAGTAATCCCTGGATATGATATGCTAGAAAAGAAGACGAGATTCTCATGACTAATGTACCGGTCGAAGATGGAAATTAGAAATATTTGTTCCATTAAATTTCTTAACAAATATAATCATAGTACAATAATATCATCAATTAGAAAAAAAATCAACAACATCAGCGATAACAAGACGCGAAGTTGCTTTTATACTCACATCGATTATAACGAGAAGTTCCGCAGATAGAAGTCGAAGTGTATTGCATAAACCTAGGATCAAGTCCATCGCCCGTCTTTAACTGGAAGTAATCGCTACCGCCTCGTTTCATGCACTGAAATAAAGAATTTAATCTTTTACATGTGGCATTGCATAAACATATGAAATTAAATTAGATTGCAGATGTCATTACCTGCAAAAAGTAATAAAGTAAAAGAAATGCAACTGTAATAAGAAAAAAAATCTATAAAAAAGATGAAGAAAAAGAAGGAGTGGAGCGGCTAAAGAGGCATGTTCTTTTGGTGTTTTAAATAACCATTATCTTTATCCTACTAGTTTATGGTTAGCATGTTTATGGCTAGCTTTGCAGAGACATTAAGAAATAAAAATGAACGGCCCTTCGTTAAATTAGAATGGCTGAAATGAAAAGGAAAAGAACTATTTCTATAAAAATGTTTTCACGTACACGTACGCACGCACGCACACACATACGCGCATAAGCACACAAAAACATACACACACACACACACACGGTCTACATATAGTTAGGTAGATCTTTATTCTTTTGTACTTTTGTTGCAAATCATCGGGCTACATTCTAGCGCGTAAATTCGATCATACAAACCCTAGTCCTTATTTCAGTCAGATATCCAAATATCCAACGTTCTCCGTTTTTCGAATGACTAAGTCACGTCTGGCATAAAAGGATGCGAACCGACATCAAATTACACCGATGAATGTAACAAAAAACCCCCACCGAATACACAGTATACGGCTGCGAATATACAGACGAACATACATGCACACATAGAGGCGCGCGCGCGCGCACACACACACACACACACACACACACACACACACACATACACTCACACTCACAGAACAGGGTCTTGCATAGCTCCGTCCAGCAAATTCCACTAGTAAGGAACGTAATGTTCAAGTTAAGACAACTATCGAAACGCTGCGCAGTGAAATAAAACTCGGTATCAAGTGTTTGTGATTTTGAAAAACATATATAATACGCTCTTGACTTGCTTTATATTTTTCATGTTCTTAATATAATTCTCAATTATTCTTTTTTCCTTTCTTGGTTACTTCCAGGCTCTCACATTTTCTTCTTAACATTTATTTGTCGCATTTTTATTACTTTGTAACACTTTTCCTCTCTGCTCCTTTTCTTTGCATCTTCCGTTTTATTTTTAATCGTTTTCTCACATTTTAAGTCTTAATTTAAGTCCATATTATTAACTTCCTCTAGACAATGTGCCACCAAAGTAAATGACAAAAATATAATAATAATAATAAAAGTAGTAGTAGTAGTAGTAGTAGTAGTAGTAGTAGTAGTAGTAGTAGTAGTAATCCACTGAAACGGCAAACCTACAAAATTACAGGTTACAGACCGATAACTTGTCTCCCTAAAATTTACAAAGCCTTTACTGCAATAATATCGCAGAGAACTAGCAAATATCTGGAAGAAAACAACCTGTTTCCAGAAGAGCAGAAAGGATGCTGCAAGGGCTCATTCGGCGTGAAGATCAGCTATTGATCAATAAAGCCATAAATTAAGACAGCTACAGAAAGAAGAAGGGTCTAAGTATGGCCTGGATCGAAAGGCTTTTGATAGTAGTCCCCACACATGGATACTGGAAACGCTAGCCATGAAGAGGGTCGCACCAATAAACATAAAGTATATAAAACATTCCATGAATAAATGCCACACAGCTCTGCACAAAAGATCGACTCGTAAAAACCAAATCCATCTCCATTAGAAGAGGAATATTCCAGGGAGACACGCTCTCTCTACTCTTTTTCTGCTTGGTACTGACACCTTTATCTGAGATACTAAATAGATCGTTGATATAACTGTTAAGGCAAAACAATTAGCCACCTCTTATATATATATATATAT
>NC_068989.1:21085615-21088101 GCF_001194135.2 Octopus bimaculoides
TATATATATATATATGATCTAAAACTATACGCTACAAATGATAAATAGCTGCAAACCTTACTACAGACAGTACATAGATTTACCGAAGATTTAAACAAGAAATTTGGCTTAGAGAAGTGTGCCAAAGAAACCTTGAATAGAGAAAAAATAGTTAATAGTAGCAATATTACACTAGATAAAGCAAATGAAATAAGAGAATTGGACCAAAGCCAGACATGCAAACACTTAGTAATTAATGAACAAAATACGATACAACACAAATAAATGAAAGAGAAGATAGAAAAGTATACTACAGAGAAGTTAGATTCCTAGTGAAAACAGAGCTGAATGCAAAAAAACAAGATAACAGGTATCAACACTCTAGCAGTCCCAGTAATAAGTTACAGCTACAATATCATTAACTGGACACTAAACGTACTAATCAAAAGGGAACCAAAAAGATAATGACAGGATTTAGGATGTATCACCCCCAATTTGACAAACAAAAGTTATAGATACAAGGTAGGGAAGGTAGTAGAGGCCTTATGCAGTTAGAAAACAACTATTACAAAATAACTACCGTATAACTACAGAGATACCTACTTCAGTAGCAATGAAAACTAATACAAAATAACCATAAAACACGAACAAAACAAAGAAGTGTTTTCAGTATTTAAGGAGACTGACAAATACAAAAAAGAAGTCATAGTACCTAAGAACTATGAAGAAAAATAAGAAACAACGAAAGCTGTAGAACAACTGAAATCCAAATTAAAACTGGAACATCAACGGATCATGATAAAACGATGGCAAGAAAATCTCCCTTCTTGGCAAATATTGGGTTAAACTAAACAGAAATGAAATAGACAAAGTAAAATCCCAACAATGGCTGAGAAACGCTGGACTCAAAGTAGAGACTGAAGGATTATCAATTGCCGCTCAAGATCAAAGCCTTTCCACTAGAAATTAACGAAAACAAGTAATGAAAAGAAATGCAAGTGATTGCTGAATATGTGGAGATACAGAAGAAACAATAAATCATATTGTCTCTGGCTGCCCAGTTCTAGCTAAGAAGGAATATATTCACAGACACGACAGACTTGGAACATATAGACACTGGAACCTATGCCAACACTGCAGAATAACAGCACAAAAAAGATGGCATAACCACACGTTCGAAAAGTTTACAGAAAATGAGAAAAATGCTTTCTAATTGATGTATCAATACCAGCAGATGACAACGTTTCTCTAAAAGAAATGGTTAAACTTTCAAAATACAAAGACCTGGAAATAGAGGTGACTCGAATGTGGAATCTAAAAACAGAAACAATTCCTATCATAGTAGGCGCATTATGTATATTCAGACAAATACATAGCGAAAACACTAGGACGTACAAGTATATATAGCATACAGAAAATAGCACTACTGGGCACTACCCACATCCTATGCAAAACACTTTCAATACAGTAACCATAAGAGCATCACAGCACATACCCAAGGCACACAGAGCTGCGCTCGGTAGTGAAGTGAAAGCACGCTATAAAAATAATACAGAATCGTGGGTAAGGCTTGAGCGAGGTGATTTGAAGCGTACCACCGAAAGCATGATCATTGCTGCACAAGACCAGGCTCTCGCTACCAGTTCAGTGAAGTATAACATCTATAAAACCTCTGACAGCCAGAAATGCAGACTTTGTGGAAAGAGTGTGGAAAATGTGACCCACTTGGTAAGTGGATGTGAGAGCCTTGCACAAAAAGAATACAAACTCCGCCACGACAAAGTGTGTGTGTATCTTCATTAGCTCTTATGCCGTAAATACTAATACGAAGTAAGAGAAAACTGGTACGAGCATATACCAAGTAAAGTTATGCGGGAGGATAGAAAAGTAACGATACTTTGGGACTATGATTTTCAGACGGTTCGAGTAATCGAACACGGTCGGCCGGATATTGTCATATTGAATGAGAGAGACAAATGCTATCAGATCATTGATGTAGTCCGGCCGAATGACACGAATATTGTGAGTAAAGAGGTTAAAAAAATTACCAAGTACTCCGAATTGGAAGTGGAAATGGCAAGACTGTATGGAATGCGATGGTAATGTAAACGTGATACCAGTGGTGATCGGATCGCTGGGCTCAATCCCATTGAAACTTCAAAACTGCTTCAGGCAAATGGAAATCCCATGCAAGATCGATGTCTTGCAAAAAGCAACCTTATTGGGCACAGCGCAGACCTTAAGGGAAGTATTATCTGTCTGAGGTCATTGTTGTGACTTGACAGATGACTAAAAACTCCGGTGCATTTTTACCTACACTGTGTTACGAAGGAATAACAACAACAACAACAACAACAAAAATAACAACAACAACAACAACAACAATAATAATAATAATAATAATAATAATAATAATAATAATAATAATCCTTTCTAATATAGGAAGAAGGCCTGAAATTTGGGGGAGGGCTAACACCTTTATGCATATATGCATATATTTATATATT
>NC_068989.1:21088198-21091754 GCF_001194135.2 Octopus bimaculoides
ATATATATATATATATAAGAAAGTAAAGTTGTAAGATACCGCACGAGTAGAAATATATATGAAAGAACGTTTGAAAATGCAAATTTAAAGATGTTTATTCAATTGACTGGTTTCACCTGATTAGAAAAAGATTGTCAAATGTAAATCTTTGTATAAGCTTTGTTGGGTTTATCAAAGAATGTATGTATGTATTTTAATACTTTTGTGACAACCAGTACTTAACACAAAAAAGCTTATACAAAGCTTTATATTTTACTTTTGACAATCCTTTTCTAAAAACGTGAAACCAGTCAAGTGAATAAACATCTTTAGAATTCCATTTTCAAACCTTCTTTCATATCTATACATATATATATATATATGTGTGTGTGTGTATGTGTGTGTGTCTATATATATATATATATATATATATATGTGTGTGTGTGTATGTATGTATATATATATTTGTATATATTTATATTTATGTATGTTTACATATGTATGTATGTATGTAACTTAAAGCGTCCTTTGGACGGATTAAGATACTCCACGAGTAGAGCAACTTAACGAGCAGATTGAAGAGATGACTGAAGTACTCGTCCATCGGACAGTTTATGTTGCTCTTCAATCAGATCGTTAACCTATCAAAGGTCAAATTTTAATTAACAGAGGAAAGCTGTCATTTATATAAACCCATGAAAACCCTAGGCACTTTTTCAGCGAGCTTCGTGTCTTCCGTTATCCTATGTAAAAGTAGAAATCCCTTCTATGTTAACATATTGAGATGTTTAACATAAGGGAATCGCTCGTATACAGGGAAAGCAAAAGTGCCCCAAACGGCCTCAGTTTTAAACCGGGTGGTATAAAACTAAAATGTAAGCTCACAAAATATTCCGTCATAAAATCATGGGATCAATGATAGTCAAACAGACCGAAAATGGAATATTCTTAAGTCTTTGATTTATAGAGTAACCCTTAAATGAACTTTTCCGTACTATTGTTAACATCATGAGCAAAACGATAAATTCTACAAAGTCAAATGTTAAACTTAACATAGAAATATTTTAAGAATTCTTGGTTGTGAAATATGCATAACAACAAAAAAAATCTGAAAGAGACGTACCTTTTATTTCAAGTGCAAAGAATGAAAATAAATCCGAGGGAAAACAAAACAACGCCTTATGTTTGTAAACAGGAATGCATTAAAAACGAAAAGTCGTAGAAAGTTGAACAAGTGATCTTAAATTCTCAAACGCAGGATAATGCTAATAATATAGCCCGAGCAGGATAAAGTACCCCTACTTTGCAGAAAGAAGTGTTGGCGGCCGTCTATAAGACTCGAACTCACACCTCCGTGATTACGCGGCGCGGAGCTCTGAACCATTAAGCTAACCCGCCCTCACCACAAATTCCTTTGTAAATTTAAGATGTATAGAAATCTCACTTCATATGACGCTATCATACGTTAAATTCAAATTGCGATGAACGTAAACATGTGATGTCTTAGAAAGTTAAACAAGTGATTTTAAATTCTCAAACGTGTATTTGTGTCTGTACTTGTTACTCCCAACCCAATCACTTACAAACCGATGTTGGTGTGTTTAAGTTCCAGTAACATAGCGGTTCGGCAAAAGGCGAGCGACGGCTAGAGAAATATTGGACTTTATTTCATAACCAGTTAATCTAGCAAGCGAGGCTTCATATCAGTGAGGGGGCCGGTTCAAATTGATGCCGTCGAGAGGTAGGCCTCGAATCGGCGCGCATTCTCTACTGGTGACCCCATACACTTGCGGGCTTCTGGTTGTCGGAGTTCTCGACTGGTAACACTTGCATGTGCAAGTTGTTTGTTAGACAGTACTAGGCTTACAAAAAATAAATCCTGTGGTCGATTAGTTCGACCAACGGCGGTGCTTCTGCAAGGTAGGTGTCACATGACTGAAACCAGTAAAAGGATAATAAAAACTACGTCATTTTAATCCCGAGCAAGGCCGGGCATCTCTGCTAGACAGAATGGAGACGTTTGGAATGTTTTCAATAATTGGGCAGTCATCATTTGTGAAGAGATCCCAAATTAAACAACATACATGCACATACATACGCATACATACACATATATACACATACATACCTACATGCATATATATATATGCATATGAATATATACATGGATATAGAAAGACGAATAACAAGAGAAGAATTATCATTAAAGGCCTGAAACTGAGTATTACTATTCAGTTGATAAATTATGAAGAATTAAGGCTTCCTGTGTCTGTCCTACGTGTACGTTTTTTTAAGCTAAAGTTGTTTATTTAAAGCATTTTTCATTTATTGAGTAAATGAATGCCACGCATTCCGACTTTTGTTAACAGGTTTTTCACATATATTTTGTTTTGCGTCTCTATCCGCTACCTTCTTTTTCTCTCTCGTCCTCAACGTCTATTTGTAGCATTCTCACTCTCTTCTTTCTCTCTCGTCCTGTTTTCTGATTGGATAAAAAGGGTCGGACTTTGAACCTTAGTAACATTTCTCTAACATTTTTTTTGGAATAAATGAATCAGTATCTCCCATTCAATGCAAAAAGTATGTCAAATACCAAATTTGAAAATTTTCATTTAAATTTCAAAAATTTCAAAATCTATGACAGCAAATGATCTTCGTCTCTTTCTTTCTTCCTTTCTTTCTTTCCTTCCTTCCTTCTTTCTTCCTTTCTTTCTTTCTTTCATTCCTTCCTTCCTTTCCTTCCTTCTTTCTTTCTTTGTTTGTTTCTTTATTTCTTTCTTTCTTTCTTTCTTTCTTTCTTTCTCTCTCTCTCTCTCTCTTTCCCCCTTTGCTTTTTCGCTTATCTCATGGTAAACATTTCACCCTTCTATGCATTTTTACCACACCCACTTCCACTCTCTAAAAATGTACACCTCTCACGCTGAGTGTGTTTGTTTGCCAGTGTGTGTCCATACATGGGTTTAAGGAATTTCAATAGGATGACAGAATGACTTTAAAAGTTGTGTAAATGCTAATATATATTAATAGAACACTTATCTGTCAGTAAATATGCAGGATCATATTAACATGTTTGTGAATCATATTTCGCTGAAACATACTAACACTTCAGTACACATCTAGGACAGACAAATGCCCGTGAGATACTCGGTCGATATGCTAGTCTTAGCATTAAAATTTCCCACATCTGACAACTTTACGTCTCTTTTAATACAGTCTAATAACATCTATATGGATGAAACTGAGAATGTGTGTATGTGTCTGTGTATGTACGTGCGTGTGTGTGCTTGTGTGTGTGTGTGCGTGCGTGCGTGTGTGTGTGTGTGTGTGTATGTGTACGCGCGCATCACTGAACCACGGGAAGTACCCAAACGATTTCATTCAAATTTTACACATACACATACCAAAAAAATTTTCAATTTCTTACATAAGTCGAGCCCGGAGCAATCTCTTATATCTTACACCGGTTCGATATTACGTGTCAAAAGTGAGACAATGAAATCACTGTTACGTGTCAAAAGTGAGACAATAAAATCACTGTTACGTGTCAAAAGTGAGACAATGAAATCACTGTTACGTA
>NC_068989.1:21094245-21095140 GCF_001194135.2 Octopus bimaculoides
AATCACTGTTACGTGTCAGAAGTGAGACAATAAAATCACTGTTACGTGTCAGAAGTGAGACAATAAAATCACTGTTACGTGTCAAAAGTGAGACAATAAAATCACTGTTACGTGTCAAAAGTGAGACAATGAAATCACTGTTACGTATCAAAAGTGAGACAATAAAATCACTGTTACGTGTCAAAAATGAGACAATAAAATCACTGTTACGTGTCAGAAGTGAGACAATAAAATCACTGTTACGTGTCAAAAGTGAGACAATAAAATCACTGTTACGTGTCAAAAGTGAAACAATGAAATCACTGTTACGTATCAAAAGTGAGACAATAGAATCACTGTTACGTGTCAGAAGTGAGACAATAAAATCACTGTTACGTGTCAGAAGTGAGACAATAAAATCACTGTTACGTGTCAAAAGTGAGACAATAAAATCACTGTTACGTGTCAGAAGTGAGACAATAAAATCACTGTTACGTGTCAAAAATGAGACAATGAAATCACTATATATGTGTATCTATGTATATAATAGTTTCACTATTATATGGTTTCAATTTCATTTACTTTCACTACCTCTGTATATATATTAGTTCCATTTATATTCGTATCACTATGTATTTATATGCATGTTTGTGTGTGTATATATATATATATATATATATATATTACAGTTCTATATTTAAGAGATGAGTAATTATGTACATTATTTACACTATTTACATTTGACGGATATTTATCCTCGTCTTGTTTGTTGTTAACACAACGTTTCGGCTGATATACCCTTCAGCCTTCATCAGGTGTCTTGGGGAAATTTCGAACCTGGGTTCTCATTCGTACGGCATATTTTGATGTAATCATTATTATTATTATTAGTATTATTATTATTATTATTGAGGTC
>NC_068989.1:21095150-21096208 GCF_001194135.2 Octopus bimaculoides
TGTGTGTGTGTGTGTGTGTGTACTAGCTGAAGTACCCGTTCTTTGGACGGTTTAATTTGCTCTTCAATCAGCTCGTTAACCTATCAAAACTAAAATTTTAATTCAGAGCGGAAAATCATCCTTTATATAAACCCATGAAAACCCTAGGCACTATTTCAGCGAGCTTTGTGTCTTCCGTTATCCTATGTAAAACAAGAAATCCCTTTCAAGTACTAACATCATAGGCAAAACGTCAAATAGTTCAAAGTCAAATGTTAAACTTAACATAGAAATAGTTTAGGAATTCTTGATCGTGAAATATGGAAAAATATAATCTTAAGGAAACGTACCTTCTATTAGAAGTGCAAAGAGTGGAAATATATCCGAGGGGAAACAAAAATTTTACAACAGTTGATAGTTTACTTACTGAAACAACGCCTTAAGTTTGTAAAAGGGAATGCATTAAAAACGAAATACAATAAGTGTGATAATGCTGTCGTTTTTCACAACTGATACCCACGTTTGACCTACCCTGCATTATTTTCTACAAACAATTTAGGTGAACGATACACATTTTTTAGCGCCAGTCGATGTTATTATCAGCTTAAAAAAAATAATAAAATACATTTCTTATAATACTTCCTATAAAAATCGATTATATAGGAAAAAATTGTCGACTATATAAGATAACAAAATGACCGCCTTAACGTGACCAAACAATATAAAAAATGTTTTGAAAATTTGCTTAAGAAAACGTATATTCCCAGGAATAAAAATTGTATGGTTTTCATGCCTAACCAGTGCAGCATTTTCGTGCAAACTTTGTGTGCACTTAACAGCTGATAGAGTAAAGCTCACATGTAAGTACAATGCATCTCAATTCTCGCACTGCTCAACGGGCCGCAATATCGATTTTCGAAAAAGTAAGTAGATGCGGTCCTTGCTGGGCGGCAGACGAAGCTCTGTATAAAATTTCAACGAAATCGGATGAAAGGTACAGAAGATAAATGCGGTCGTATGCAATTGTCCACACACACACACACACACACACACACACACACACACACACACACACACAC
>NC_068989.1:21096884-21098116 GCF_001194135.2 Octopus bimaculoides
ATATATATATATATATATATATACATATATATGTATATATACGCATATATTTGTATGTACATATTATACCAGGTTAATAAGTAGAACTTCCATGTTGAAGTGATGTATTTTGAGTAGATATAAAGAATAATAATAAATGGAGCAAAACGCATATAATCAATAAGTTCCTTTAATTCCTACATATGTTTGGAATATGGACATAAATTCATCGTCAGGGAACCATATCTCAAATGCAAGACATGCGTTAAATGCTAAGGTTACGTACGAGTAATAAAACTATATAGCTAAGTTAAATGACCGCTAGAAACAAGAACGGTAGTTTACAGGGAGCTGTTTAGGGAGAGAGGCTATGAACGCTATACCAAATTAAACGAAGAGAAAATGAACCACAGAAAAATTTTAAAGTTAATAATGATAATACAGGAGAAAGGGAGAGAATCCAATGAATTCTTTATATACTATTCGTAGTGAAAATGAACGTATATAATGAAGGAAAAATTAAAGAGGGAATGTAAATATAATTATGTCGCTTTATTTGTTTATTCAAGCTACTTACCACACAGCCACTCCTGCGCCTTTCTCTCTGTGTGTGTGTGTATATATATATATACTTTCAGTAAGCAAACTAAAATAAGTGGAGATGGATCCATTTATTATTTTATAATTTTGGACAGATAAAGAAGAAAATGAAACTAGGTCGCCCATTGTTGGATATCAATAACAACGTATTTATATTATATACGTTTATATATATTTATATACATTTTTACATAGATAAAAAGCTTCGATCTGTTGTGCCAAAGAGATTGTATTATGACGGGGAGTGGGTTCTCTGTTTACTTGATAAGGTGCTATTCAACAAACAAGCAAATAGACATGATTGTAAGATAGCTTACGTCTGTCATTTCAAATGTTTTTCAAAATAATAAGGTTCTGGAACATTTTGAATTCAGTGCAAGGGTAGGTAAAGATTATGACATTTGATCTTATGTAATAGGCAAGTGCAGTGTGAGAATAATTAATAGTAATCGCGTCTGCTATTCTTTCCTAATGAATTGACCTGTCGATCACAAACAGGTTTTCAATATCAAAATAACCGGCTGTGTAGTAAGAAGCTTGCTTCCCAGCCACATGGTTCCGGGTTCAGTTTCAGTGCGTGGCAGCTTGGTCAAGTGTCTTTTACTACTGAGTGGATTTCGTAAAAGGAAAATTAAGGAAGCCTGCCATATATA
>NC_068989.1:21098247-21099863 GCF_001194135.2 Octopus bimaculoides
ATATATATATATATATATACGTTTGTGTGTGTGTTGTATATATATATATTGCATATATGTGTGTGTGTGTGCCTTTGTGTATGTGTTTGTTCCGTACCACCGCTTGACAACCAGTGTTGATGTGTTTACGGCCACGTAACATAACGGTCCGACAGGGTTAAACAAAATAAATCCTGGGGACGATTTGCTCGACTAAAACCCTCCAAGGTGGTGCCCCAGGATGGCCTTAGTCAAATGACTGAAACAAGTAAAAGATAAAATATAAAGAACTGGCAATAATTTATTACACAATCATCAGGAAATGTGATAGAAAGGATCTTATTGTCACTCGTTTATTCCATGTTGATGTTTGAACGCTCTTTTTTCCTGTGACCAATTGCGTCTTTAAAAATGAGGTAAATAATGATTTTTACAATATCAAGCTCCTTAGCCTGTATCTGTCAAGTCATTCAATAATGACAAGAGAAGATACCAACTCTCGGGTATATTAGACGCTATTCTGCCAAATATGAATATTACAGATAATGGCATGTGCTTCAGGGAGGCAACATATTCTGTTTCGAATGAGGTATTTGGAGTGCTTCGCAGGGAGTATTGAGATTGATCCGCCGCGAACAACATTGAAATTAATCATAACACATGAATCAGGGTAATTGAGAAAGAATGCCTAACGAAAAAGAGAATCTTTCTGGAATGTACTTATCTAAAATGACAAGTACGAAAGTCTTTAAGAGTATGATGGGCTGAAACAAGAGTCTATTGGCTTCACAGATCTGGTTCATCTCTGTCTGCTGATCGTACAAAACTGCCAGCTGAAGAAAAAAACACAAGATCTTACCAACATGAAAGGAAAACCTTCAGCCTGTTTTGTATACTGATTTTTGAATTCACGAATTTGTTCAAAAACATCAGAGAAGGTATAACTTGCTAATAAACTTAAGGTGAGTGAATCTTAAAGTAGGTTTAGGTCAAATAGGCTGGCAATTGACATGACGTACTCCTTGAGGCAAGCTGCCTAAAAAGTTTACTGCAGAGAAATCAAGAACTGTACATTGCGTTAGTGTCACTAACGCACGGACGTAGCGGGAAATGTACAACAGTTTTTAAACTTAATCACATGTTCATTCTTTACAAACAGGAAACATTCAGAGCATTGATTGTTTGGTACTATTACTAAACATGTTCAGTCAACTGTGTCAGTGTTAACTTACGACGCCAAACATTGTCACTTGATACTAACACTACTAACACACGGACGTAACAGGGAACCTACAAACATTTCTAAGACCATTCAAGTGACTATCTTCTACCAATCTTCTGTGTATATATATATATATATATATATATGTGTGTGTGTGTGTGTGTGTGTGTGTGTGTGTGTGTGTGTGTGTTTGTGTGTATATATATATCTAGCTAGAGGCGATGGCTTCTTGGAGCTAATTCACGGCAGCTTTCGTCCTAATTTTGGGACTGCCATGTTGGCTTGGCGATAACTATTAATTTCCAGTACCGCTGTCGTAGTCTCCTTTAGAGAGACTTAGAAATATTAATAACTCTATTTCTGAAAACCAGTGGATAGATTCCACTGAAATTAGATAAATAACTTTCGAACAGAT
>NC_068989.1:21099992-21102693 GCF_001194135.2 Octopus bimaculoides
TGTGTGTGTGTGTGTGTGTGTGTGTGTGTGTGTGTGTGTTTGTGTGTATATATATATCTAGCTAGAGGCGATGGCTTCTTGGAGCTAATTCACGGCAGCTTTCGTCCTAATTTTGGGACTGCCATGTTGGCTTGGCGATAACTATTAATTTCCAGTACCGCTGTCGTAGTCTCCTTTAGAGAGACTTAGAAATATTAATAACTCTATATATATATATATATATATACATATATATCGTGTTGTCCAGACTAAAGATCCGGTGAATCGGTGCTAACGTTGCAACATAATTTACGTAAACCATAATAAAGGATCTGGACGAATAACAGATACATTATTCAAGTAAATCTCGTAAATTTCATTTAAAAATTCTTTCTGTTTCTACATGCAAATCAAATCTCTCTCACTCACGTACTTCCTCTCTTCACACAAACACGTGTTTTTTGTATGATCGCTTCAAACTTATAATTTAGTTTTTCAAAAAAAAAAAAAAATTATAATAATAATAAAATAAAATAATAAAAACCCGTGCGTGTGAAACAATTTTTTGTAAGCTCTTCAATAAACAATATCAACCATTCTGCATTTATATCATGTATTGAGAATTAAACTTAAAAGAACTTAATCAATCAAGAACACGCGCATTTATTTGTTTAACTTGAAAGAGTGCTACTTTTTTTTTTAACATATGATTTTGAATCTAGAAGTGGGAAGTTTAGAAAATTGTGTAATGTGTTTTAACGTAATATGTGGTTCCTTGTGGGATTAAGATTTTAGTTCTGTGTTCAAATATTGAGATTGTTGACGATGTTCTTGACGTTATCCAAAATAGTGTTGAAGTATTTTTATGCTTGCGGTTCAAAAGGGATTTGATATGAATTGATGTTTTTCTTTATTTTTGTTCTATCTAATAGATATTCTTAAACTTACAAGGTTTTAAAAAGATGTTATTCGAGTGATTTATCTTCTTCATACACGTTTTTTTAAAATTTTTGGAAAATTGTTCGTAGAATATTTTAATCCCGTGTTATTTCTGTTTAACTGTCTTGTCAACTCCAAAACCAAAATTTAAATTAATATCGCAATATGACAGTATACTGAAAATACTAAAACAAAAAAATCATCTCACATAAGTAAACTTCTCCCGAAATTCATACATGTAGAGAACTTTTTTATATACAAATGTCGACTTCGTATTTTGCTCACACTTTGAATTAGGTTCGAGAAGCGTAAATGGAAATCTTCAAGTCTGCCAATTCCACCACTACATTATTAACTCTAATAATGATTTATAACTTTGGCACTGATAGACTATTGAGCATAGTGCATTTTGTAGCCCAAGATGAAACACAATCAGACACTCGTGTATTTCGATATATCATCCTAAAGGAGCAGAATTATATGTTTTACTCTGCATCTTTCTTTTAAGAGATTAATTCCGATTTATAGTATAGTATTTGGAGTATGGAAGCAGTCCATTAAATCGATCCACGTATCTGACTAGTATTCATTTTATCGACTCTGGAAAGCTGAAATGCATAGTCGACTGGAAATCGAGTGACGCAACTAAATACCACAAGTTATATTCCTGACGGTGTAGCGATTCTATCACTTATACTGAAGAGAATATAATTGTTTAAATCCAGTCTAGAAGAGAAAATAATTGCTCGTATCTACACGTATTTGACTGAAACCTATTATATAGCCCCTCTTAAGGATGAATATTAAATATAACAGCAGTGGTATTTCATCTTAGAACGTAAAGTGTCATTAATAAATATCATAGCTATTTTGCCCGCAGCCCTACAAGTTGCAACACATCGCTGAGTTTTCTTACCTCATAGTATAGGAGTATAAGACTTATCTAAATTTCTACGGTGGGTATTAATGTGATTTCAAGATCAATTAGTACATGTATTTACAAATAATTACTTACAAAATGCAGCAGTTAAGAATATAATACCATTACTTTACCTGGCTGTTATATTTCAGAGATGGGGTGAGTTGTTTCCTAAAAAACGACTGGAGACTCTGCAAAAGTAAAGAAAAATAAATATGGAGACGAATAGCAGAATGATTAATGATTCATTCCAGTGATATTGATGTAAGTCTACATGAATCGTATATAAGCATTTTTGAGAAGCGAGTATCATGAAGCCTGGTTCATCATGAAGTAGGCTACGCTACTAAAAAAAATTCAAGGCAACTTCTCGTTGGGCGTAACATTTATAAAAACCCGTGAACGCTGTCTGCCTACGACAGACAACATAGTCACATAGATGTCCACGCAGTAACACATTTTAGCTTTGTATGTATTTATGTATGTACACACACACACACACACACACACACACACACACACACACACACACACACACACACACACACACACACACATATCTTTAGTATGTAGGTAACGAAAATAATGTCACATTTTTTACTTGAGAAAAACTTGCATATTGTTAATGTTCCACTTCCAGAGTGTATTTGTAATGTGCGAGTTATTTCTTTGATTTCTTTATCTGAAATCCGAGCGTATTCAGAATGTCAGATAGGCATTTTCTCAGAAACCAACTGCACCAATTATTATTGGTGTATGTATGTATGTATACATGCACATATGTATGTATGCATGTACGTAATGTATGTATGTATGCATGTAGGTAGGTATGCATGTGCATATATATATATATATATATATATA
>NC_068989.1:21103382-21104652 GCF_001194135.2 Octopus bimaculoides
AATATATTCGACGCAGTAAATATTTTCTGCGGATATATTCTTGGAATTAGCGCGCCAAAACGAAGACTTTTGAATTTTACCATTAAGCTGTAATTAGCAGAACCATATACACGCGCACCCATGGCGGTGAGCAACTATGTATACGATTCTGATAATTGCTGTTACATTACAAATCAGGCTGATGAGGAATAGACAAATGGTAAGAATTTGTTAAATCCGAAACCTGGTTCCTGTTTAATAATGATTTTTTTAGGTGATTTTAAATGTCTTGCCCGCTCACGTTTTTGGTATGCTGCTATATTTCATGTTGAGAACTTTTTAGGTCTTAATAGACACAAGATGTGATCTATTTCTAGCGCATTAATTGTCCACGTTAGTGGTCGACGTTATTTATCAATATACATATATATACATATATATATTTATATATGATATATATATATATATATGCATTTATATTTCTAGTACGATTGTTTCATACGACTCTATTTATTTAAGCATTGCTTAAATAAATTGATTCGCGTGAAACGATCGTACTGCATTAACTTTGGATATCCTTGTCGCTTATTTTGATTTTAATCACCTTATCTTGAAATTGTATGGATAATACTATACTTAATTCTGGTGCCTAAACATAAATATCATATTCACCTTGAATCTCTCTCTCTCTCTCTCTCTCTCTCTCTATATATATATATATATACAATGAGATATTATAATAGTAAATTAATATATTATAACATTTGCCGCTAAAACCACCTTAAAAGCTCTAAGACACGAGTGATTGGTAGGTATTCACTGCAGCATGATTTTGATATGTAACACGTATTTGAAGATGTAAATTCTACTTTTACTGCATATTTTTGCAAGTGTGTATACATATTGCTGTGAAACGGCGTTGCTTGTATAGGTATATGTAGATCCTTGCACATTTATATAACGAATATCGACGCTGATAATAGCAGTAAGCATATTTTACTTACTTTTAACCTGAGACGAGATCTTATACGCATTTAACCAAACGTTTAATTTATTATCTTTCGACAACTTGTGTTTTTAGAGTTTTTACGGTGGTTTTAGCGCCTTTTGGCCTCTATTTCAGCGGGGGGGGGGCGTATTGCCAATCCCTTGTTATAATTATTCTCTTTTACTCTTTTACTTGTATCAGTCATTTGACTGCGGCCATGCTGGAGCACCGCCTTTAGTCGAGCAAATCGACCCCAGGACTTATTCTTTAGAAACCTAGTACTTATTCTATCGGTCTCTTTTG
>NC_068989.1:21105134-21112148 GCF_001194135.2 Octopus bimaculoides
CTCACAAGGCTTTGGTCGGCCCGAGGCTATAGTAGAAGACACTTGCCCAAGATGCCACGCAGTGGGACTGAACCCGGAACTATGTGGTTGGTAAGCAAGCTACTTACCACACAGCCACACCTGCGCCTATATATATAATTTTTAATATAATATTTGGAAAATTTGCCTATAAGGTTTTTACTTTCGCGCTGACCTCCTGATAAAATCATGAATGATTTTATCCTTTATAATTTAATTTATATATATATATATATATATATATATACCCACACAATCGAATTGACAAATGAAGAACATAGCAACACACAGCATATTTAGTTAGAATTACATGTATTTAGTAATAGTTTGACTCAGTTCTATATTATTTAAAGCCTTTTAGGCGTCACATACGTCCAATTCAGCATGTTTTGGAAGACATGTCGTCACATGAAGTAGCCAATAAAATATGTCTGTTGCATAGTTGTAAAAGCACTTACGTTCGGCGTAATCATCTAATCATTACCTGGATGTCGTATTTGTTTTTGAGAGAGGCACCGCGATGGAAGAGACCCGAAGGCATGTGTGAACAAAATTTGGATACTGCACTATGAAAATATACCTGCCTGCTCACCGATCACTCGTTTTCTGTGACATTTTGACATGGTGCGAAGACACGATTTCCGCATTCCTATCCGGAATTTGATCCCGAGGACTTAGTTTTGTTTACAAAGTTAAAATCATGCCAATAACATTACCATTTCAGAGACAGAAGATCTGGAAAGAAAGTCACTACTTGAACCTTGCACTACCCACTAATTCACATCTTCACTAATTCTTAAATCACAAATTCTAAACTTTTCTACTTGTTACAATCACAGAGTTGTGACTAAGCCAAAGCTTAACTACATTCGACTTGCTTCACCTAAACCCTTCAAGGACTCCAGCGCTTATTTTCGGTTTCGTTGGTCCTTTGTCGAAATGCAATGTTATTGAGACGTAAAAAATCCCCGTGGCTATAGAAAAAAAGGTATCGTCAAAATTTCTGCGCAGTGTGATTGAAAAGCAAGAGAACATAGTTGTGAAGCACGCTTCCCCTCACACAGCTACGTCGGTGCCTGGTTAAATAGCAATTAATAAGCATGTATTAAGAGTTATTTTCATTATTTACATTATTTACATTATTTACATTCGACGGATATTTGTCCTCATCTTGTTTGCTGTTGTTAACACAACGTTTCGACCTGAACAATAACAATAATAATAATAATAATAATAATAACATCGAAAAAAATTTAGGAATGAGAACTCAGGTTCGAAATTTCCCCAAGACACCTAAGAAGGCTAGAGGCTATATCAGCCGAAACGTTGTGCTTACAACAAACAAGATGAGGACAAATATCCGTCGAATGTAAATAATGTACATAATTCCTCATCTCTTAAATATAGAAGAGTTATTTTATTTTCTAATATGAAACAATCACATTTAGCAAAAATACGCTCACACATACGCACGCCCACACATACACACATACAATATACACACAGACGTACACACATATATAAAAAGAGAAAGAAAGAAGAAAATTGGAGGGAGAGAAAGAGAGAGAAAGAGAGGGAAAGTCAGAAAGGAGGAGAGTGAAACAGAACATATGTAAACCTACCTCACGGCGTTGGGGTATATTGATGAAGTTCATAGTCGACGTAATTCCCACGTTTACAGCCACTGTTTTGATTATAGATGGGAAGATGAAAGAGAAACTGCAGTTCATTTTGATACCGTAGTTCTTTAGTGTGTAGGTTCCTGAGTGCGTAATTGATATGACGTTGCAAGCTGGAAGTAAATTAATGAAGCAAATAAAGTAAACAAGTAGATATAGTTAAGAAACACTAATAGAGCAGTGATTAGATATAACAATGTGTTTGTATGCACTGTATATTTATGTATTGCACTCGCTCTTATATAAACATACATACATACATACATACATACATACATACATACATACATACTTGCTGAATGCCGTACACAATAATCCTTTTCAGGAATAGCGTAGACGATCATTTAACTTAGTTCTAGCCTGAAGTATTCAGGAAAATATATTGTCAAACGATTATGGCATTTGACTTAAGATGGTGAGCTCATAGGTTCGATTCCTGTATTGACAGAGTTTTTGTGCTTTCGTGAACACGGCTATTCATTTCACGTTACGCTAATTGACTCAGAAACTAACACCAGAGGAAACTGGTAGTTAAACCTGCAGGGGAATGTTGTCCGATTGAGAAGCGTGTCTTTGTCTCTGGATTGCCTACATAACTTACATCTCTGGATAAAGAATTCTTTCAGACACACACATACACGTATCTTTAATCATAAAATCAGGAAGTATGAGAGGTGAATATAGACTTCTTTATGATTTCCATATAATTACAGCTGTTTTGTAATCTTCTCTATGTAGTATCGTTTATTTCAACCTTTCAAATAATACACATATTTTACATGTATAGCATGCTTACCATTATAAAATACAAATGTATATTCAGATACAGATGTAGAATAAAGAAAACTATTTCATCTGATAATATATATTGCAACATTATTGCTAAATCCAGGATGTATCCATATTGTTTTAGTCCCCATATGTAGCTCGCAAAAGTTGTAACATTACGCCTTTCCTGAACTCTAAAAGATATATAACTATACAGTCTAGTAGCAATGCGGCCCTCCACTGTCCCTACGTATTTCTATATATGCAAACGACATGCTGGTGCGGTCTGACAATAATATAAGACAAGTTTGCGCTCTTAAGGGAAGGAACAGAAAACCTCGCTTTTGCATCTTATAAGTGTCCGGGTTAAGAGATACTTTTTCTCAGTTAAGTAGAGTTTGCATATCCTACTGCTATTAAAGTAATATCTACACATATATATTCCACTTTATGTCGTTAAATGCAGTGTTTTCAATTCGTTTGTCTTTACGTTCTGAGTTCAAATTCCACCGAGGTCTACTTTACCTTTCATCCTTTCGGGGTCGATAAATTAAGTACCAGTAGCGTACTGGGGTCGATCTAATCGACTGACCCCCTCCTCCAAAATTTTGGGCATGGTGCCTGATGTAGAAAAGAATATACATTGTTTTCCTTCAATGTCCATGTATGCTTCGCTAGGGATGTGATATTTAGCATCTCTTGGATATTAAACGAGGATTTGTTGTTTAACCTGGCTCTGAATAGAACTCAATATACGTATGATTCAGTACTAAGCGTCAGTTGAGTACACAATGGTAATAAGAATAGGGATTGATAAGAAAATAAACAATTATGCTTCATTAACTTACAGATGTTTCTGCTATGAGGTACAAAACACTCATAATCGAGTGCATGAGTATCACCCTAAAGCAATTCATGTTTGAAGCTCCGACGAAGCTATGAGTTGATACTCAAGCAGTCAAGTATGACTTCATTGTAACTTATAGCAGAAATAGCTATGAGCTGAAGACGTTCATAGCGTAATTGTTTATTCTGTTGTCAAACCAATTTCTTATATATACATACAAACAAACACACATACATTAGCACCACTGAGGATTGCTGGGGCACTGGGATATGTAACACACTGCCTAAATACCAATATTGAGAAATTAGGCATCTCAAAACCAGAAAGGGAAAAGCTGATTCGAAGACTACAGATCCAATCCATCACTGAAACTGTAAAAATCTGTAAAACTTTCTAGAAGTTTATCATTTAAATATATATGAGCATGTCTAGATACGCAAGTATATGCATGAGAAGACATACATAAAACAAAACATACGTACATACATACAAAAATACCCTGTTATTGATGCTGAAATTCCAGCAAAAGAGGCTTGGATCTTGGTTAGAAATTACCTCTTTCTCTATTGGCAAGAGATCTTGAAATAAAACTGAATAAGGACATACATACATGCATACGTACGTACGTACGCACGCATGTACATATATACATACATACATCTGAATATATGTGTATATATATTTTAAATCGGTACTTACGCAATGAGTTCTTGATGAATTTTACCCGTAAGGTGAAACCCTGTCCTTTTATTGGAACATAAAAGTTAATAAGAGCTGCGTTCTGTGATGCAATGAACTTGCGTCTTGGCCTATTGATTCCACAATATCTTTCATCGTATAGATTCCTGGGTAGATCGTTAGGACTGGGGAAGAATTGGTTGTTCAGTTCCCAACCATCAATGATCTACAAAAGACAAAAGTAATAATTTTACTCATATTTTAGTATGTACGGAAATATTTATCGAATATTTTCAAAGTACAGATTTTTTCAGTAGTGTAAAATTTCACTAAGAAACTAACACTTGAGTATTCCACTTGATCCGATCAACGGAACGGCCTGTCCGTGAAATTAACGTGAAAGTGGTCAGCACTCCACAGACACGCGTACCATTAACGCAGTTCTCGGTGTGACACAGACTGTGACAAAGTTGGCCATTTGAAATACAAGTAGAGCACGTTCAACTGCGTGGAATGGAACAATGTGAAATAAAATGTCTTGTTTAAGGACATAACGTGTCACTGGTATTTGAACTCACAACCTTACGTTCACTAGCTAATAATCCTATAACAACTAAGTCATGCGCTTTCGTGTCATTGTACTTATTAGGGATAGTGTAAAATCTTCTATTTATACACTATCATTCAGAAGAGATCTCGTTTAAAAGTAGGTTGTAAAACTCCTAGAAACGACTAGTTTTGTTATTTTTATTGTTGCTGTTTGGATATGAAGAGGTTATAGTGGTGGTGGTGGTGGTGTTATTTAGCCCCAGGTCAGCAAGAAAAACTTTTTCCTAACATCTATTTAGGACCAGTGAAAATTAAACTTGCCGGTCAAATGACTGTCGAATCATCCTTCTTGATTCATACAAACTACTGATCTTTGATATATATAAGAAGCAAAATTATTTCCTTTTTGAGAGAAAACAAATGATAACTCTAAGGTTTCCATATGTTATTTACTGGGAAACAGGTCGTAATGGGATTCACAATATGTTTCCACGTGCATATAAAGCTTTTAGTCCAAGTGGAAAAATGTAACTTTTTTAAAATTATTTTTTCTATTTGTTTGTTTTCTAAAATTAGTATAATCCCAATACAATAAAATTTGATACAGAAAGCTGATTTCGTAATTTACAAAAATGCTGTTGGTATACTTCACCACAACTTCAAAAGTTGCAATATTTAGCACAGAACATTACTACCATTTATAAAATAATCGGAAAGTAGGGGGTGGCTAATTTAACATTGAAACTAAACTAAAATGCAAGACCCAATGTATGAACGAAAGTGTTTTTTAGGGAACAAATAATTTGTGAAATGTTCACATCATAATGTGTAAATTGAGACAGAAGTTAGCTGAACCATAATGGCGAATGTGAAATACCTAACAATAGATTCATAAGTTTCTTTATTGATTTAGCATTGCAAGTGGTATGAAACGATATTTTCTATTGTGCTGCTCTATGTTGGGATCGTCTTGTTGACAAACCACAGCAGTAATTGTTTTCACCTCAATAGACGTCATTGATTGGTTGAAATTACCGAAATACGACAACTTTAACACGAAATAACTTCGAAAAATAAAGAATTTTCTTAAAAACGCCAAGACTAAATGATGTTTTAAATGACACATTCTACCAGCTTACGAAATTTGAAAGTGTTTAGTCACAAAAAATTATTTTTTCTATGTGCCGGCCAAAACGAAAAGATTGCATTTTAAAGCTATACCAATTATACTATTAAAAACAAAAAAAATATCTGAATACATTTGTACAAAGTCAAGAAAGAGGTTATGAATTTTTAATTCAATTCATCATGAATTTGTTATCATTCATTATGAAGTCAACAATAAACAGCATCCAGCAGTGAAACTACGAAAACTCAAGCTTGTCAGCAATTAAATATAAACCTTTGGTCCGAATCAAAACAAAATCGAATGTCCATGGTTTTGTGTTCAATTACCGCCGAAGACGGCTTTGACTTTCACCTTTCCGATGCTGATAAAATAAGCACCTGTTGAGCACTGGGTTCCGACAGTATGGGTTGAATATTGTTTTTAAGAGTGTAATGTGTAAAAAGAGGACAATATAGAAATGATATTGATTAAAGTAGTTACATGCATCCATCTGTACTTCCATCTATATCCAGACTTATATGTACACATATAAATATGTTCACACACACATACACACACGCGCGCGCGCATTCACACACACACACATCTTCTATCACTTGCATCAGTCATTAGACTGCGGCCATGCTACGGCACCACCTTGAAGAATTTTTAGTTGAATGTATCGAGCCTAGTACTTATTTTATCAATCACATTTGCCGCACCGCTAGGTTACGGGAACGTAAACAAACTAGCATTGTTTGTCAAACCTTGGTGGGGGAACAAACACTCACACACGTGCGCATCTATCTATCTATCTATCTATCTATCTATCTATCTATCTATCTATCTATCTATCTATCTATCTATCTATCTGTCTGTCTGTCTGTCTATATATATATATATATATATATATATACACACGACGGGTTTCTTTCAGTTTCCATCTATCTAATCCACTCACAAGGCTTTGGTCGGTCCGAGGCTATAGTGGAAGACACTTTCTCAAGGTTTTACGAAGTTAGACTGAACCCAGAACAATTTGGTTGGAAAGCAAGCTTCTTTCACGCACACACAAATACATATCTATAAAAGATATCGGTCACTCAAGTTTGAACATTCATCTGCACATCCAAACATGTTCATGTCAGCATGAATTTTTTAGAATGTTTATAAACCAATGTTTATACAGGGGAAAAGCCAACAATATCGTCGCAAAAGTGACCGATAGAATAAGTACTAGACTTGCAAAGAATAAGTCCTGGGGTCGATTTCTTCGACTAAATACGTTGCATTAGCATGGCCGCAGTCAAATGACTGAAACAAATAAAAAAATAAAAGAATAATAACAGAATATATATATATATATA
>NC_068989.1:21112314-21113453 GCF_001194135.2 Octopus bimaculoides
ATATATCAGTTAAGGAAAGGAGTATGGGAAGTCCAGGCTACATATGTTTCATAGTGAGTGGAACCTCAGAAGTGGTAAAATCCAAGGCGAGTATATACCACCGGCTACACTTCAGGCCAAGGATATCTTGATTAGATTAAAGGCCACATTGTCACAAAGAGACCCATATATATGCATCTATTATCGCATGGGGTATTGTTTTCTTTTCCTTTTATGCAAACTTTCCGATACTGCAATCAGACTAAGAAAAGAATACGAATTTGTTATTCCGCCTTATTCATATTTATGTATATAATAGAAGGAAAACCTTGTTGAGTGCTTCCATAGAGACCTTTCGTGTTTTTCAGGAGCATAGTTTAATTTCATCACCTGTTTCTTTAGTCATTAGTAGAGTCTATTTTGTTGCCAGCTTTCAAGTTAAGCCCGTGTTCTAAGGATATTTTCTTTAGATCTTCAGTGATGGATACCCTAAAAAGTTATGATTGCTTCTATTCCTTCTTTCAATGAGCAATATAAAATATTCTTCAGCACTGATAAGTTAATTTATATATAAAATGCAGCTTATGGCAAATGAATATTTCTTGTATATGTATTTAAATGTGAGTAACAACGCAGCAGAATCAGTGCATGTATTTAGTTCAATGTTGGTATGATAAGAACTCCATACTTGGTATATGTGTATACGAAATAAAGATCATAATCTTTTCTCTATAAATCAGAACCAACATGCCTCTGTTCAATAAATAATTGCTTTTCTCATCAGATGCCGTATAATTCTATTTATAAGGGAAACCATTTTGTTTCAGAGAAACCACAATAATCCGGACAAAAGTCTCCAAGCTATATGGCGTATGCTTATTAATGTTGCTATGGAACATGTATACTTGTCATTTAACGGAATGACAAAGTGATTGATTTGTGTAGGGGAATGTAGATATGATGAGAGTGTGTTCCTTTTCATCTCTTTTATGTTGGTAACTTTATTTTCTTTTATCGTTTCTTGGTGTGCAACTTCAAATTACTTTAGGTTCCATTGAAAGAAACTTTTTATTTGCTTGACCGTATATATTTATATTTATCAATTTATCTTTACATCTTGCTCCACCTTAATTCTCTATCTTTCTCATACACTAACACAC
>NC_068989.1:21113759-21116026 GCF_001194135.2 Octopus bimaculoides
ATATATATATATATATATATATATATATATATACACATTGATATATTTATATATTACACACACATATATATGTATATATATACTTCTGTGTGTGTGTTTGAATGTGTGTTATTAAATTTACTGTGCGGTTCAGAACCTCACGGCGAATAGTTTCATCCCAGTAGCGAACTTTAGAACCGACTAAACAATGACGAAACTAAAGAAATTACAGATAAATCGTTGGTAAGGTAGGAGGTTTTGCAATTGTGGCCGCTGGTGGAAGTTAGCTTATTTTAAGATTAATATTGTTTTGTTAGATATATTTATTTATTTTTGTATATGCGATTTCCCGTAGAGAATATGAGCGTTTCATTGTCCTATATAATTTTAGTTTTATTTAAGTATGTGCTTGTTTGCATATGCTTGTTTATAGACGAGGTCGGTTTGCGGTGAACAGTGAATAAACTATATAAAGAACTATCTTAGAAATGAAGTTTAAAATAATTTCTTTGCAGCGGTGTTTGTGTTCTTGAATGTGTATATGCGTGTACTTGTAGGTGAATGTGTGTGTGTTTGTGTGTGTGTGTGTGTGCATGTGCATGTGTGTGTGTGTGTGTGTGTGTGTGTCTGTGTGTGTGTGTCTGTGTGTGTGCGCATGCTTCAGGGATATGAAACTAAGAACTGGAAAAGAAATGGAATTTGAATAGATAAAAAGAATATTAGGGAATATATATTTGACTGAAGTCACAACATGTCAGTTAGCAGTGGAAGTTAATGCCAGTAGAGCGTGGGTGTATTTTTTTAATGAAGTAGTGGGTGTTTGGGAGGGTAGAGGGGCGTGTGCATAATATCCGTAAAATATTTGAAACTGGATAGTTTTCAAAGGCCAGTGTATGTGGTGTGTATTTGGGCTACGTAGATGGAACTGATGAGAGGTATTTCATTTAGATAAGTAAATTTGTGGTTTGTTGTAGAAGGGCACGGATTTTAGCTTTGATAGTTGATTGGCGTACGAGATGGGGAGATAATGGAAGGGTGAAAGATAGGGATAGGGAGATCTCATGCAGGCAAGCGATGGTCTCAGTAGTATTACCACATGGCAGTTTTTAAATACTACTTAGCGTGCGCGTACTACAAGAGCGTCGTAATACTGCATCGAGACATCGTTGGCCGAAAGCAATTGTTCCGCACCGGTCGTGTAACTGCTGTATCACGTGATTTCGGCATGTTTTGTGCCTCATCATCAACAGGTATCCACTGACCTTTTGTTAGCAGAATCTCCTCTCCACCGATATATTGAAAAGCAGTGAGTATCCAATCAACGGTGTTGCTCATGGGGTATTATTCGTCTTGAATAACTTCCATGTATAGAAGTTTAATGCATAAAAGCATTGAACTATTGGCAGCAAAGGAAATTTCCCCCGCACCGGTCATAGAATTGTTGTATCACGTGATTTTGGTGTGTTTTGTGCCTCACTACATTAAGTAGTATTTAGAGACTGCCATTACAGGAAGTGGTTTTATATTTGAATGCATGCAAATACTGAAGAGTGTATTTGTTGACGTGGTTATATGTTTATAGTTCTATATTTAAGAGATGAGGAACTATGTACGTTATTTACATTATTTACATTATTTACATTCAAACACAACGTTTCGGCTGATATATCCTCCAGCATTCTTTCGAACCTAAGGTATTTTTCGATGTTATTATTATTATTATTCAAGTCAGTTCAGGTCACTGCTTGGAATCGAACTACGCGATATGCCCGTGGGCAATTATGGAGTGAACTTTAAGGCTTATAAATCTAATATTTTTCTATCCTTCCTTAATACCGGTTCCCATATGCTGCTCATGTCTGCACTCGGTCTCCATTTTTCCATGCATGATCAGCTACACCCGATTTATTAATATCTCCTTGTATCACAGCTTTGTGATGTTCGTCTACGCTTATTTTGAGGGGGCGACATGTTTCGCCTTTGTATAACCTACTACAGCTGCTTGGGATGGAGTACACGCAGTCTTTGGTCATATTCTCTTGTATTGGTGGTTTTACTCGAAGGAGATATTTGCGAAGTGTTGTATTACTCTTGAATACTGTCCTGATGTCATATGGGCCGCATATCTTTTGTATCTTTGGGAAGAGGCCTTTCACCGAGGGTAGACAGACTGTGGACAGTTTATTGGCCTCATCCTCTTTCTTTTTTTATAATTGGAGTGGATAGTATACTTTTGAGGTAGTTGTTGCTTAATAGATTGTTATTTACCTTGATCATTTCTTCGTGGT
>NC_068989.1:21116256-21117977 GCF_001194135.2 Octopus bimaculoides
TATATATATATATATTTATATCTATCTATCTATCTATCTATCTATCTATTTATCTATCTAGCTATCTATCTATCTGTCTCTCTGTCTCTCTGTCGGCCTATCTGTTTCTCTCTCTCTCTATGTGTATATATATATATATATATATATATATGTATGTATGTATACTTACACTCATGAGTACACGCATGCATGTATGCATGAGTATTTGTTGGTATACACGTTGTACACATGTCTTTCTACATACTCTTTCCCGCCCAGCTGTCTACATCAGATATTATACCTGCCTTATCTTTTTTTCCTATAATTCCCACTTTTTATGGACTTTATGCTTTTTCTCTTACTTGTACCTGTTTTATCTTCCTCACCAATTACAACGTTTTATTTACTGTTTTTGACATTTTTTTTCACTTTCCTCGCGTCCCTCTCACAATAACAACATTCACATCCCACTCATCTCCACTCAAACCTAGCCAAACACCTGCACACCACACCATTCACAGACCCACACTATATTCTCACCCGGCCCCTACCGCTTCGATATCATTTATAGCTTTATTCGAGTTACACCAATAAAAAATAATCCTATCACGTTCTCTCGAATTTCTAATTTCTGATGACGTACACAAATTTCAACCCTCGCTGTTAAAATTTGCTTTGGTCCAATGGTATAATATCTTTCATGGTTACAGACAGTGTGGGTTCAAGTTCCACGGCGAACCCTCGACTTATTCTAGCAAATGGTTTGCTTTTTCTTTCCCCTATATTTGTACGCTATTATTTATTGCTTTATCTTCTTTGCATTCTACTGATAAAAGCGAATTATTTTACGTTCTTTCGAAGTTTCTAAATTCTTATAACGTACACAACACACCCACACATACTTACATATATATGCTTATCAAACATAATTTACATAGGGGTACATGGTGTGCTATATATCTGTGTGCATAACAAGTTGAAATGTTAATTCAGTCAAATCAGTCCTAATGGCATTGTTTCAATTATCTTATACCGAGAAGATTTATGAGGAAAGACATTTTAGATTCGATATTTCAGTTTTTGTTTCTTATAGCCAAAAATGCATTGTTTGGTGCATCATTGTTTAATTAAGGAATTACGATGAAATTTGGATCGTTAATTTCAAGCAAAATTGCGCAAACGCTTGGAGGCGCCCATGGTGATTTTTATCTTTTTCTCTGTTGGCTTGTGGGCTCCTCGTCGCTTAGCTATTTATGCTGATGAAATAAAACCGTTCCAAATTGTAGTGTAATGACAGACTGATATTAAACGGCTTCAAAGTCAAAAGTCAGTAAATAGCAAACTCTATAAGAAATAGGTTGGGAGACCATTCTTTCAATTTTTTATTACATTCTTCATTATTTCTTCGAAAATTCAATATGTGAGATCTTGTAGAAGAGTGAAATAAGTTGATTGTTTGTGAAGAGTGAAGAATTTAACGCTTATAGCACGTCTATGAATCGAGTAGACAGTGAAACAATTCTGACATTGATTTAAGCGAATGAAATATCAATTATCGGGAAAATTAAATTATAGCTTTCTGGGATTGCTTTGTTACCATTCTTAAAGACTGAAATCAATAAAGAAAAGAAATTTTATATATATATATATATATATATATATATACATATATATAGATAGATAGATATAGATACATACATACATATATATACATATATTTCATATGTGGATGTGTATATATA
>NC_068989.1:21118605-21119341 GCF_001194135.2 Octopus bimaculoides
ATATATATATATATATATATATATATACACATGCAGTGTTGTAATTCTAGGTCTAGCAAAACCGTCAGCACCAGTGGCCAAACGCTTAGCGGCATTACGTCCAGCTTTACATTCTGAGTTCAAATGCCACCGACGTCTATTTTACCTTTCATCTTTTCTAACATCGAAGTAATCGACTTACCCTCTCCCCTCAATTGCTGGCCTTGTACCAAAATTTGAAATTCTTATGTACACGTAAACAAACGTGCATGCGGAGAGTATTTAGAAACGTATTGTCGCAAGATTTGGTTTATGTCTCCTTGTTTCATCTTACCTTAAAATTAATGTCATCATACAAATCACCCTTCTTTAATCCCTGAAACATTCATCTCGTTCATTCATTTCACCCACGCGTATACTTTACTGTTCCCCCTTGTTACTCCCTCGCTTAATCATACTTCTTTACTTCCTTTACCTCAGTTTCTGATTATGATAATAATGACGAGAATCGTTCCCTTATTCTCCATTTACTAGTTATTTCATATTTATTAATTTTTTCTCTTATTTATGTTATGTACGCGTTTTGCTTTGTTTTGTTTTCCGGCATTTCTTCCAACACATATAATCATGTGTTCACATGCATACACACAGAAACACAAACGCACACACGCACACACACACACACACACACATGTACGCACATACACACATATATCATATATATATATATATATATATATATATATATATATATATA
>NC_068989.1:21119783-21122258 GCF_001194135.2 Octopus bimaculoides
ATATATGCAGGTATATATCTATGAAATTTATATATAATATGAATATGTATAAATATAAATATTTAATTATAAATATGTATAAATATATAGATCTGTGTGTGTGTGTGTGTGTGTGTGTGTGTGTGTGTGTGTGTGTGTGTGAATGCATGTATCTACCATTAGGTATGGCTTCTGTGATATCTATTCTATTAAGCTATTTATATAATGATTCTTTTCGCTGTACCGCGTCAATTTTCTATAATATATAGGATTGCTTAGCTTGAACTCGAGAGCATTTATATTAATAGATATTAACATTTAAGTGTCATATCTATAAAATGCAAGACGTATATTCGAGAATATAATGCCTTTGTGTATCTTATGCTCATTGTCTATATTTGTGCTTTGTGATATGTGTGTGTGAGTTTGTCTATCTGTGTATGTGTGTGTGTAATCGTGCATAAGTGTTGGTCTTGTCTGTGTATACGATTTATTTTTGTCGATCTCTGTGTGGGATGATAAGCGAAATGGCGCAGTAGTAAGAGCATCGTACTGTTTTCTCTTCGGTATTTGTTTTGATTCCTTATGCCCTTAGTTCAAATATCACAAAGGACAGCTTTGCTTTTCCAGTCAAATACCTAAGTCTAACCTCATCATCTCTCCTGGAATCGGTTACATTGCTCTGTTACAATGACTGTCAAGTACAATTCACTTTTGTTTCGCAGAACTGTAGAAGTGTTGAGGCAGACGCCAACAGTCACTTATCATAGAAAATGAAATATTTATCCCACCTAAACTTGAATGTTCTATTAGAACAAACCTTACTGCGGTGGTTACCATGAGAGAAGCTCTAATACTGGCTTTGTGGTGCAAAATGAACTTTTTAACAAGAAAAGCATGTTACTGGAACATTTCGAAGATGGACCGATATGAACAAGAAGTGATAATAAAGAAGTTGCATGATGATTTCATATTCGAGTATTTTCTGTTTTATCCGTTTCTTGCGTGTATGTGTGTGTGTGTGTGTGTGTGTGTGTGTGTGTGTGTGTGTGTATGTGTGTGTGTGTGTGCGTGTATGTTCCCGCGTGAGTATAAAATGTTTTTGTTTGTACTTATAATTTAGTTTTGGAAGTATACATATCAAAAGTAACTTTAAATGGAAAAATAAGGATGACCAGATATCTTAAATCAAAATAGAACTTGTAACGTATGCAATACATAAAATGTGGCTTGAAATTAAAATCGTGACTAATATTTTCATATATGCATAGAGCCAAGTGCCAATTTAAAAACCTAAAAGCAGTCTCATAGCAACTGTCGCCAAACAGCAGACCCAGAACCACTCAACATTTCATATATAATGATATCCAACATCAGCTTCTAATACGCTTCCCCCACCTATATGTTTCTTTAACATTTTCACTACACATTGACGACCGTCCACACATATAAGTGTATCCATGAGTTGTTACTGTCACAATATTGAAATTTGAACTTTTTGCAATTTCAGTATTTGTATCTCGTAACACCGCATTTTGCAACTCAGAAATTTTACTTTCGAATTTTGAAAGTCTGGATACTGGTAATCTTTTAACTCCGATTTTCTGTACTCCATCCGCTCACACTTTTAAAATTTGTAAATTTGCAACGCAATATTTTACAGGATATGATTGTTACATTTATAAATGCATAGTTTACCTTTATTGACATACCACGTTTTATATGTATATAGTATACCACAATATTTCTATAATGTTCTTTGTAATTTGACAGTCTCTATACTTGTAGCACTTAGCATTTTGATTTTACTATCTCGGATTTTGTCCTTTGTGATTTGTATATATATAAATTCATATTTCTGTCCTTGGCAATTTTACCGCACTTTTCACATCTCTGTAAACTTGTAAATCAGCAATTCTACATTTTTATTATCCTGTATTTCCGTATATCTCTAAATTCTTAATTTTGAACAGTGCATCTCATGAAATATTGTAGGTCTGCAAATAAAAGATGGCTAATTTGCACAGTCAGTAGAACGTTCAAAAGAATGTCTTTCGTTATTTGCCCCGTCCTTTTGCTTTCTTAGTTCAAATCTTGTCACTGTCAAGCTTGCATTTTATCTATTTTTTGTCGGTAATGATAGTACCAATATAGTCCTTGGGTTGACAAAACTGATAGAGCACAGGACAGGATTTTATGCAGAAAGTGTTCCAGTTCTTTGTGTCCTGACAGCTACGCCCTGTCATGACACTAGCCTTGCTTTTCCTCTTGACCACATGAATGGCATTTAATAGCTCGAGACAAAGATGACAAATGAAAATTTTTTTCCCAAGTGTTTCTATACATCGTGGGTTAAACGTACAAGCAAATACATGCAAATATATTTGTCACTGCGAAACTGAACTCCATTTTTAATAGCGTCGAATAATTCATGAAGCTATGCGACGCCATCTTCATGCATATATATATATATATATATATATATATATATATATA
>NC_068989.1:21122665-21124515 GCF_001194135.2 Octopus bimaculoides
CTATTTGTAATAATATCATCTCTTTTACGCACACACGTACATATACACTAACACACATATATATGAATCCATTGGTTTCGTGTACACTTGCTTCAATATTAGATAGCGTGTGGGTGTCACACTTGTCCAGAGAGTCTGACGTCTTACACTTACTCACAAGACACATACGTGCATTAGCTAGATAAAGTGATAAGCAGATGTGTGCATTTGTGTGTGTATATGGATACACACACACACACTCACACACACACATATATATATATATGTGTGTGTGTGCGTGTGTGTTGTGTGTGTTTGTGTGTGTGTGTGTGTGTGTGCATGTGTGTGGATTAAAATGCGATTTCCTTTGAAACTTTATCGACGGCAGAATAACGAATACTACTTTTTATTTGATTAATGTTCAGCAAGGCGTAAAACCTACTGAAGCAATTTTATATTTCTGCTTACCAAAAACAGCAACTAAAATGTATTTCTATCTCTTTTGAATTCTACAGTGAAACGTTTAAAAACAATAGTGTAACTATTTTAAACTCCTCCTATATTTCTAACACGTCTTATGCATAAATATTATATCATTACTTACTCACGCCAACGATTACTTAGTTATTATTATTACTTAATATGATTTCATTATTCAATCACGCCAATGATAAATTAGAGGTATGTAAATTGATTAAACCATTGCAGTTAAATTCTAGTGTGAGGGAGGTACAAATATCTATTTGCTATAAACTTTTTTGTAGTCAGAGAAACGAAGCGTCCTTGTCTTCAGGCGTCTGACCAACAGGTATTGATATTTTATATCACAGCGAAAACCTTTAAAAACGGTTAAGAATCCTAATACATATTATTATGTACTTGGAATAAATTTTAAAAATTCATTAATTATGAATAAATGCGCATATAGAAATATAAATTAAAGATTATGTTATGGTCCACACACCTAATTACATATAATATGCCTTGTACACACACACACACACACACGCACACACACACACACACACACACACACATATATATATATATATATATATATATATATATATATAAATGAATCAACATAAAATTGGTGTATATGTAACGACAAAGGTAAACACAGTGGAGCCATCTTTATTGGCATCTGGGCTGGTGGGGTTCAAATCGTGAAAGATAAGGATAACTGTGACATTTACCCAGAAATACTTGGTAGATAAACCCCGACTGATAGAGGTAAAAGTACATGCTACATATGAGGTCTTCCTGTAAAAACCACAGGAACTTAAGATTACCACCATAGAAAAGAAACCTTATAATTTAGGAAAAGATTAACTTCTTAGTTTTCCATGTTCACCAGCCAATATTATACTAATAATGGATGACATTGTACAAGACTTTCAATTAAGAATAGCACCTTGTGTCTTAGAAAAGCAGACCACATACAGAGGACGATATCATTGCTTCATTTTGTGTGAAAGTATCAACTCTCAGCATTGCAAATCTAACCCACTAAATTACTTGCCAGTATTCATATCATTCGACGCTCTTCTACATTTTTTCAGTAATCCATTATTTAGCAGCCTTCTTGTCTTGTCTGTGAAATAGAGCTTGCACACATTGTGTGAGTTGTATATCGAGAGTTAAAAGCAGTAATGATTATCACCTATAGAAGGAGATCAATACAATATGTAATGTATTGAGATATATGTTGATATGACATTAAACAACATTAATTGAGCAGAAAATCATGTATAATACTGCTTCCGTCACTAATAACAAATTACGTGGCTTCGGGCTGACCAAAGCTTTGTGAGCGGATATAAATATATATCAATCATATATTATATATATATATATATATATATATATAT
>NC_068989.1:21125630-21126608 GCF_001194135.2 Octopus bimaculoides
TATATATATATATATATATATATATATATATATTCAAACACACACACACGCACACACACATATTCAAGCACACACGAGAGATGTTGAAAAGATCCTCGTTTGGGTTAAAAGAAAATACAGGAAATCAGTTAATTATGATTTTATTCAAGATATTCTCAGATTCACGCATTTATTGCAGCGTTCTTTGAGTTTTTCTAAATCCTGTAAAAGAACTCAGAAGGTTGGGCATCTAACAAAGTATTTCGTGATCACCTTAAAGCCAGGAACTTTTCAGCACCCACTCGTATATGTTTAGAGTTTGCTTTATAAAGCCCGTAGGTGAATTCTATACATGAATCTGAAGAGTCAATATTTTCAGTTTTCAGATATCGCATATTATATAATAATATTACAGGACTTCTGTAATACATACATACATGCATGCATACATACATGCATGCATGCATGCATACATACAAATGGTTGTGGTGCTTGTGCCTGGTGTAACTTCATCAGACGGGTAGGCATGATGGGTATAATGGGTTCATATATTTTACTCCGGTGAGACTTTGATGGCATGCACTGCTCAATAATAATAATAATAATAATAATAACAACAATAATAATAATATATACATATGTGTGTGTGAGTGTGTCTGTTTGTTCACCACTACCGCTTGACAACCGGCGTTGGTGTGTTTTTCCCCCGTAACTTAGCGCCCCGGCAAAAGTACTAGGGTTACAGAAAAAATATTAAGCACTGGGGTTGATTCGACTAAAAATCAATTCTTCATGGAGGTGACCAGTATGGCTGTAGTGTCATTGAAATGAGGAGTAGATAGACAGCAGACAACTGATGAAGGATCTTTCTTTATGTTATTTGTCCTGTTTTCCATTTGTTCCTCTCGTTGTTTGCGTATTGAACACGTTTGTTTTTGTATTTTATGTTGTTTACTTTTGGTAACGTCCTGTACCCATAAATGCATATATATATATATA
>NC_068989.1:21126842-21129407 GCF_001194135.2 Octopus bimaculoides
TATATATATATATATATATATATTATTGAATTGCATTATCATATTCTGCGTGAAATTAAATTATATAATTATTTACTCACTGATAATTCCCCTCCTTCTTCACAGTCAATATTAAAATCAAGAAATTCCAGTTCTACTCTTTTGTCGTGGCCTCCTATTAAGTAAAATGCACAGGGTGGGGCAAATTCATCTGCAATATACCAGTAGTCTCCAGGTATGCTTTTCAGCTGGTTGCAATCTGAAAAAGAAATGGAAAGGAATCATAATTAGAGGCAATGAGATATTCGCTTTTTATTTGAATACGAGGGGGTGATGAAAATTTCCCGGCCTTAAGGTTACCACGAAAACCCTGGTTGGAAGCCCAGCCTTCCGAGTTCTTTAACAGGCTTTAGAAAAAGTGAAGGACCGCTGCAATAGGTGTGTGAATCTCAGAGGTGAATATATTGAATAAAATCATAATTAACTGTTCCTCCTGTATTTAATTTTATCTGCAACCCAGGAACTTTTAAGCATTCCGCGTGTATATATTTGACATTTTAAAATCACTGTTTTAATAAATGTAGCAGTGGTCCTCAATATGGGTAAGATACTTAATGTACTGCGTGTATTAACACTACCACCTAGGTGTTGTATACGTTTATCGGAGCAACATTCAACTAAAAGCATTCAGATCCAGCTAGTTATCTTCCCGTTCATGCTTTTCCACTTGACGATTAGCAGTCAAGTATTCAAGCTGGATATCGTCATATATAAATCATACGATTTAGAAGGTTCTGAAACGTTTTGAGGCATTAACTATGCTCATTATTTACATTATTTACATTTGACGGATATTTGTCGTCATCTTGATTGTTGTTAACACAGCGTTTCGGTTGATTTACCCTCCGTCAAATGTAAATAATATAAATAATGTACATAATTCATCATCTCTTAAATATACAACTGTATTAACTATGCTCATTTTACTAATTCATTAAAAATAAAACTACATCTCATATTACTTATAAGTAAGTTAATAAAATGTTACTTGACCTACATCAAAAGGAAAACAAAGTTCTCTCTGTGAATGAGGAAACAATAGATTGGATACTGGAGGCTTAAAAAGTATGGTGGTCATGGCTGCTATATATTTCATCACGAGTCTGCTTAAGTTTATCCTAGTTACCCAGCAGCAGCAGCAGCAACAACAACAACAATAACAAAAACAACAACAACGTATCTTTTATCTCTTCCTTGTTTCAGTCATTAGACTGGGGTATCACCTTGAAGAATATTTGTTTTAGTCGAATGGATTGACTCTAGTACTAATTTTCTTTTTAAAGCTTGGTACTTATTCTATCAGTCTTTTTAGTCGACCCGCTAAATTACGGGGCGCAAGCAAACCAACACCGGTTGTCAATCGGTAGTAGGGGACAAACAAAGTAACAAAGCATACACACAAACATACGTACAGCTGGCTTCTTTAGTTTCCGCCTAAAAATTCCACTCACAAGGTTTTAGTCAGTCCAAGGTTATATACTAGAAGACATAACATATGGTTGGGAAGCAAACTTCTAACCACACAGCAACGCCTGCGCCTATACATGCATAGATACATGCATACACACATACATACAAAATACATGCATACAAACATATATACATACATGCATACAAACATATATACATACATGCATACAAACATACATACATACATACATATATACATACATACATACATTCATATATACATACATACATACATACATACATACATACATAATACATACATACAAACATATATACATACATGCATACAAACATACATACATACATATATACATACATACATACATACATACATACATACATACATACATACATATATACTCATAATAATAAGGAATACTGGTGGAATGTACCAGTGAAGACTTCAATAAAACGTAAGCACAACAGACTTGATATAATGATTTGGAATAGAGAAGAGAAACCGTGCACAGTTGTGGAAATTTGCTGCCCAGCGGATGTTAACGTAAAGCTGAAGGTCAGTGAAAAAGAGAACACCTATGCTGTACTATTGAGAAATCTACAGTTACTCTATCTAGATTATAAGTTCAGCTTTATACCTGTAATTATTGGGGCCCTGGGATATGTAACACACTGCCTAAATACCAATCTTTAGAAATTAGGCTTCTAAAAACCCAGAAAGGAGGAAGCTAATTTGAGGATTACAAATCCAATCCATCATTGGAGCTCTAAAAATCTGTAAAACCCAGGCATTGAAAATCCCTCAGTAGGATGACTTGATCAGAATTGGGGATTTTCCTTAAGTATGGCTCTCAGCTGGGTATAAAAAATAGTCTTATCTTCATCACAACTAGTCAAAGTAAATACATAGGTACTTATTAGAGTAGCAAACCGCCCACGTTAGAGGTGCAATTGTACAGTCATTAGATGTGCATTTATAGGCACATAATACGTACTTACATACATACATAAATACATACATACATACATGTACACACACATACATATATGTACATACAAACATGCACACACATATGTACAATCAACAAATGAGATTCA
>NC_068989.1:21129417-21133420 GCF_001194135.2 Octopus bimaculoides
CATATATGTTTGTGTGTGTACATATAAACACACACAAGTATGCGTATAGACACTTATATGTACTGGTTCACACACTCTCTCGTACAGACAAAACGCAGTGTATACAATCACATTCTCACAGAAAAAGAAATTTGTGTTAAGAAGAAATGTGTTTGGAAAAATGACACATCCATATCTCTGAATACTAATTTCAAACGAAATATATAAATTAGCTTGTAAGATTACAATCGCATAATCAAATTACATGTAAACTAGATCAGATGTAGTAATATTCGTTCCTTGCAAAAATGTAGCGTAAATTTAATATGCAGCCTGAGGATATATACAGAGGAAGACTAAGCACGTTCTAGCTTGCAGCAAGATATTGTGGGATCATTGTAGAGCAATCATTCGCAACCCACTCTTTGTGATTTACTTCTTCAGGTTCACCTAGTTTGTCACTTATTCTTTAACTCCCATGCAATGTTACAAGCTACAATTGTATATCTGCCTATCTCTCCTCTCTCTCTCTCTCTCTCTCTCTCTCTCTCTATATATATATATATATATATATATATATATATATATATATATATATATCATATCTATAAATATATACATATAAGTCCATTTGGCTTTTAACTAACATGACGCCCTTGGCGTTATATTATCTAAGAGGAAGACCCAAGTTGTAAAAGATGGAGACATAAGTTGTTAAAAAATTTTAAATAAACTTGTGGAGTATATAATAATGTGTAATGGGAAATGATTTATTTAACTCTTGACATGTGAATGTTTACCTTTACATGATAAATTTCAGATTGGTTACGAACAGCTGCATATATAATTCCTTACTTCAGTGCAACTTTCTTCACAATAGAACGTTTTTTATACAGTAAATGTTATCAAAGAAATATCGTTTACTGTAAAATATTTCAACCAATGATAATAGCAATGACGGAAACTGCTATAAATGCCTTGCCGTGAACTCATTTACATCCAGGTATACTCAACATACGAACACAATCAAACAAGTCAAAAAGGTTTTCACCACCACTTTCGAAATAAATCTGGAGTTTAAGAGACAAAGTTATTTATAACTACAAAATTATATGGTCTGATATAGAAACCACTCCCGGTAACATTAATCGCAACAAGTATTATCCCTACTTGGCCAAAAATTCAACACAGCAGGAATTTTTAATCTATTAAATTCTAAATCAGAGTTAACATCTACGTATCAACATCAAAGGAAGTTTTTTTTCTATGATTCTTCAAACTGTCGACCAGATCACGCGCTGCTTGCTCTTAATATTTTCGGAATCATTCGCATGTCTAAGTGATATCTTTCAGTTTCTAATGTTTTCATGTCTTTGACTTCTCTTCTCTACTCGTACAAAACAGAACGTCCTTTACATATGCTCAAAGCAGACTCTTACTTTTGAATGTTTAATATACGCCAGAATATTTACTTGCACTCACTATATGTTTTTCTTTATATTATCGCTTATAAACAATCATAATACTCTATAATATTTTTACATAGCATCATTGAACTTCATAGGATATATGTAACACGACCATGTTTTAAAATCTAAATTTCGTTAGATGTATACTTTTTATTTTTATATATGCAGATGCACACGCTCTTTGTGTCTCACACGCAGATGTACATATATCTAAGAATGTGCATGTATGTATGTATGTATGTATGTATGTATGTATGTATGTATCTATCTATCTATCTATCTATCTGTGTGTGTGTGTGTGTGTGTGTGTGTGTGTGTGTGTGTGTGTGTGTGTGTGTGTGTGTGTGTGTGTGTGTGTGTGTGCTAGCTTAAAAGCCGTTCCATCGGGCGGCTTTTAAACTAATATATAGCATTTAAGCAAGTGACATGGAATGGGAAGATCTGCGAACAAATCTCTGTCATGTTTTGCAGAATGTGTTGCAATTGCTTCCTCCAGGGTCATATCCCAATGATGATCTTATTCGTCGCAAAAATTCATGTAAAAAAATCGCCGAAAAGAATCGCAGAAATGAAAACATAATATTGCAGTCCGGATTCAGCTCGGAATACATTTAATTTACTCTCAGAGTTAGCCTTTAGATTATAAAAAATGTTATCGTACAAAAAAATTTGTCGCAAAAAGTCACGTAAAAATATTGCCGAAAACAATCTCAGTAATGAAAATTGGTCAATCAAAAATATCAGGATTGTAGGTCCAGATTCAGCCCAGGATGTTTTTAATTTACAAAATTGACCTTTAGATTGCAAAAATTGTTATCGTACAAAAATATTTGTCGCAAAGAGTTACGTAAAATATTGCCGGAAACAACCACAGTAATGAAAACTTAGAAATCCAAAATTTCAGTATTGTGAGTCCGGATTCGGTCCGGAATGTTTTTAATTTGCTCACGGAGCCAACCTGATTTCAAAATGATATATGTTGGGCTACAGCTTCTAGGAGTAATGTAGAAAAACGGTGACACACTGACATTCACATTTATCATATTATATTATATTATTATATTTTGCTAAGGCGGCGAGCTGGCAGAATTGTTAGCACACCAAGCGAAATACTTAACGGTATTTCGTCCGCCGCAAGGTTTTGAGTTCGAATTCTGCTGAGGTCGACTTTGCCTTTCAGTGTGTTGATAAAGTTAGTACCAGTTACATACTGGAATCAATGTAATCGACTTAATTCCTTCCCAAAATATTTGAGGCTTTGTGCTTCTAGTAGAAAGGATTTATTAAAGTTGGAAAAGTGTGACATTCACATCTATTATATCAGATATGTTTAATTTTGAGAAAGCTTTATTACAATTAAATTGTATTTTATATGTGGGTGTATATATATATATATGTGTGTGTGTGTGTGTGTATATATATGCATACACACACACACACACACACATATATATATATATATACATAGTCTCTATGCCTACTATTACTCTCCCCCCCCCCAATCACGAGTAATAGTAGAAGTGAGACAGGGTCAAAGTGTGACACACTGACACACAAATTACTTTACATATTTATTATATCAAATATATATACATATGCACGTGTGTGTCTCAATATGTGTGTATATCTATGTACTGTATATTTCGTTCGCGACGGATCCGGCAGGGAGAGTGTTATGTATTAAGTCGATTAAATTGTGCTTAAAGTATATAAATTGCATATATAAAGTGCATTAGGTAATCATTGTATTCCAGTTTCTTTCACTTGGCAAAAAGAAAAACAACCACCCAGAGATACAGCAAAATCTGTTTCAACACACACACATATTAGATGAGGCAGCTAGTTAGCAGAGTTTCACTAAAAAGGAAAACAATAAATGTTATTAAACATGACTGAGAGTGTAAGAATACCTACACCGCTAGAAATAACAGCTGTAGGGCATTGTTGCAATCAACGCACATAAATTTTATTCATACATGCTGGCAGCAGCCGTAGATGGCTGGAAAGTCGCTGTCGTGATATCCCTTCACCGTACCGTTTCAGGTTTAGAGCTAAGCATCGTCAAAAGGATCAGCACAGATCTCCAATTTTCGGACAACCAAGCCGCGAGCATATATGTTTGCTCAATAAACATTTATGGATGATTTAGCGAATTGCTAAAGTGTACACAAATAACTAAATGAGGCAGCTAGATAGCGAGTTAGATTATACGTTCCTTCCTGTAGCACTCAGCGAGATTCTGTTACACAGAATGTGATTAGCCTAGCATAGGTGGAAGTCACTTTTGCCAGCTAAATGAAGTGAAGCATTATGAAATAAAGTGTCTTGCTCAAGACACAACTCCCCGTCGAGGATCGAACTAACGGCCTTACAATCCTGAGTCGAATAACTTCATCATTAAGCCACACGCTTGCAATCTGTATGCGCATGTATATACATACATACATGCATACATGAATACATACATATATATATACTTTATTTAAAAGCAGCAGAAATATAACAAAAAAAACCGTTACTATATATATATAAATATATATATATATATATATATA
>NC_068989.1:21134400-21141217 GCF_001194135.2 Octopus bimaculoides
AATACATACATATATATATACTTTATTTAAAAGCAGCAGAAATATAACAAAAAAAACCGTTACTATATATATATAATATTTTAAATATCATTGCAATACAATAGTGTTACTTTCCAGCTAGGGGTTCAGGCGAATATACTGGCAAGATGTAGCAATATTTCAAAATTTCCGTCACAGGTGAATCTACCTGATGAGGACTAATCAAATTTACGATAAGAACCGTATTTTGGAAATTCCTAAACTCAAGTCCTAGATTATCAATTCTAGGTTTTCCAATTTTCCCATGTTCTTCCTAGAGGTAAGACAAAAAATGTTTCATTTGCCTCCCCGCATACATCTTTGCCATTTATACATTTCGGCGTATCGTTATCGACTGCTCTTTCCAGCAAACATTGGTGACTTGTAGCACTATTTCTTATTCATATGTGTGTGTGTGTGTGTGTGTGTGTGTGTGTATGTGTGTTTGTGTGTATGTAAGCATATATATATATATATTTTTTTTTTCCTCTTCTTGTTTCTTTCTGTGTTCCTTTCTGTGTAAGAGCCTAGGCTCGAAACGTTAAATACTTTTTCACTTCCCGAGCGTTATACTAATACATCTGTTTGTTTTCTACACCACCTGCCTTCGTCTGTTGTTTTTTTGTGAATTCTCCCCATGTATATATATATATATATATATATATATGTGTGTGTGTGTGTGTGTGTGTGTGTGTGTGTGTGTGTGTGTGTGTGTGTATAAATATATATATATGTATGTATATGTATGTGTATGCATATATGCATGTATGTACGTAATCATCTGCCTGAATTAACGGATGATTGTACACGCATCAGAAACTCATCTATTGCTTCGAACTATTGTCTAGGTGTGCCCTCCTAGACAGACGATAAATAATGCATTTTCAAAATTAATAAGTTATTGAACAAATAATAAATATATCGGGTCTTCTGTTGTACTTCTGCTGCTTCTCTGTTGGTTCAATTACATACTGTTACACTTATGTGTGGTATTGATTGTTAAAGTGTCTCTCTTATCGTCACTTTTAAAGCTTTAACTCTGACATTTCTAGCGTTACTACTGTAGCCTAATACCTTCCTTCTATTTTTACTGTCTTTATATCTCTGCTCATCTGTTCTATATCCATCACCTCTGCCATATCTTGCGTATGACTTTAAACTGCATCCTGTAGTGCGAGTCCCACTATTTTGAGGAGTGTGGAACCACCTCTTTGCGACTATAGTGCTGGAGGCGTAGCTCCCGTGAGGTTCCAATAAGGTTAATTAACATATTAGGGCTTGCCTACTTATGTATGTGATGACTGGATTCGGGTGTCTGGAAGAAACCATGCTTTAACATCGTGGAGGACAGCTGCAGCAATACGCTGTGAAGTGCAGCGAGCAAGATGCGTCAAATAAGACATTTGGTCATCCACTGCATCTTTTTCATTTCCCAGTTGTCTTGACCTGATCTTGTCGCTGATTTGAAGATGATCACAGTCGAGAGAGTGAGGTTGATGGTGTGCAACATTCATTCACTTTAAATAAAGTAAACGCTCAAATTAGCAGCCATCCTTAAAGATAACAAGATGATTCTCGTCGCTACAACGGACGAATAGGAAAACCTCGTCAGTCTCGTCTGTTGTCCATTCTTTTCCCCCTACAGTGTCAGTAGTCTGGAATGTCCACCCTTCTGATTTTCCTTCAATTGTAGACTCATTAATGTCACTGAGCTGAGAGGGTCTCACGAAGGTGTTAGTTACAGCCCTTTCCTCTTGGTCAAATATGTAAAAGTAAACGTGAAAAGTCTCACGGTCCAATCTTCGAAGATATGATCTCTCATGCGGAATTGACAGAAATTATTTTGGAAAACCTTCTCATAAGGACCTTGAGTTATTTCAGTTTGTTTCTGGTAATCAACTTAACGATGTAATGGAACGTATGGTTTATTGTTTTTTTAACCATACATTCAAGTCTGATTAGGTATAATTGCAAAGAATTTTTTCCTTCAGACAGGTCTATTTCTGATGAACGATATAGTACTACATGTTAATATTTTATGTTTTAAGGCAGCGAGCTGGCAAATCATCAGCACGCCGGGCAAAATACTTACCGGCGTTTTGCCCGTCTTTACGTTCTGAGTTCAAATCCTACCGAGATCGACTTTACCTTTCATCCTTCTGGGGTCGATAAAATATGTATCGAGCTTGTTGGCTTTGTGCCAAGATTTGAAACTAATCCTTTTTTATGTTTTTATAATTATCTGGAATTGAGTTCTAAATATCAGATATTAAACTTTTTGGTATTGTTTGAATTTCGGTTCATTTATGATGTTCTACGAGTTTGACCTTCTGAAACTAGATTTCCTCCGATTTTATTTCGTATGCAGTAATCCCTCGACTATCGTGGGTGTTATGTTCCAAAACCCCACAGAAACAATTAAAATCTAAACAGATATAAATACCTATCGGCCGAAGAAACTCCCGATATACTGAGGAGTCCGCGATATAAATTTACCAGAAAATTTACCAGAAAACTCCGTGATGTATTGAGTGCGTGATAGGTGGACCGCGATATGGTGAAGGATTACTGTATACACTTGTTGACATTCACACAATTCCTTACTAGCTATATCGTAATTCCATCTCAAGATCAGTTTGACTAATCTCTGGAAATATATTTGTGACGTTTAAGAGCCAAAGGGTGTTATACGAAATACCAAAGTGGTGGCTTGTTTTAAAAAATCTGTTCTTTTGAAAAATTTCTAACGGAAGGAAAATCAACTAGTTTTTCGTTTTTTATGTCCTTCAAAACCAGTAAATTGGTGCTCAAATATTAAATCCCCTTCTAACAACAGAAGAGGCGTGTTTTCATCCCCTTGAAGATTTTTGCTAAGAAAGTTTCAATGGTTTATGTCCACCATAAAATGCTAAGAGTTTGTGAGAATTGTTTTATGAATTTCAAGCAAACCGTAAATCTTTTCAGTACAATACTATTAGAAAGTCACCAGACGCATGTTTTGATTAGTAGAGTCAATGTTTTGTAATGCAAGGAGCACTGCAGGTGATTTAGACCTCTTGCTTTTATATTGTCTACAACTTTGGCAACGAAAGTCATAAATTCCATGCATTGTCAAGGGAAAGTTCGAGCGCAGAGTGCTTTTTCATGATTGATAAAGTGAAAAGGTTGTCATTTTTTATTAAGTGAATACATCAGTGGATATTGAAGTCTTTTCTTTTCTTTCTGTGTCAAACTATTCAAAAAAGCCTGACAAATAATATCTGCCCCACTTCTTCTTTAAATGGTGTCAATCCAGTCAATTATTCCCGAGAAACTTTTGAACTATACAATGTGATCTGTTGAACCTTATTTACATCAGATGACTCGTAAAAGTTAATTGAATATACTGGAGCAGGATTAATATCTTTTATTTTCTATTCGATAATTAATGCCATGTCAACGCCTCTTCTATTGATTGTTCTTGCAGAGAGAATTTCTCTGATATTATTAAGTCATAAAATAAAACCTCGACAATATCTGTCAGGCACGCATTGACCGACAACGCTATGTTATAGCCGAATCTATTGTGTGTCTGACAATATATTCCTAGGCTGCAAATAAAAGTGAAAGGGGGCCGTGGCGTGGTGATCTCGTTTTATTGGTTAATTTTCAATTCATTCAACCAATGAGCGATAGTTTGGCACGCAGCTGTCTTCGAGGATTTTGCCTTACTCATTTTCGCCTTCTCTTCGTTGCATGGAAGGTCGTTTAGATTTTGTTAATTATTTTCTAAAAATTACTATTAATATATTTTTAAATAAATTGCTTTATAGTACAGCTTATAATATACTAGCTGGTGTTCAGTATCTCTCGGTATGATATTAATACAAATACGATAATTATTATCGATTTTATTGTACATTTCTTTTTATATCGTGAGAGTCACAGTATTTCAATTGGTCGGCGTTTGGGTATCAGTTTAATAGAGGCTGTCACACCATTAGGAGAGATACGGTACATATATAAAATATTACAAGCGTTGCCTTAAAAAGTACGAAACTAGAATTGAAAAAAGCGCACGCTCTAAAGGAATAAAGAATGTAATAATAAACGTTGAAATGTATTGGACTAGTATCGTTGTTCCAAAATATTGGAATCACTATATGCTGTACATTATTAAGGCAGCGAGATGGCAGAAACGTTAGCATGCCGGGCGAAATGCTTAGCGGTATTTCGTCTGCCGCTACGTTCTGAGTTCAAATTCCGCCGAGGTCGACTTTGCCTTTCATCCTTTCGGGGTCGATAAATTAAGTACCAGTTACGCACTGGGGTCGATGTAATCGATTTAACCCCTTTGTCTCTCCTTCTTTGTCCCGTCTATGTTTAGCCCCTTGTGGGCAATACAGAAATAAGAAACGTTTGCACGCCGAGCGAAATACTTAGCGGTATTTCGTCTGCCGTTACCTTCTGAGTTCAAATTCCACCGAGGTCGACTTTGCCTTTCATCCTTTCGGAGTCGATAAATCAAGTATCAGTTACGCACTGGGGTCGATGTAATCGACTTAACCCCTTTGTCTCTCCTTCTTTGTCCCATCTATGTTTAGCCCCTTGTGGGCAATACAGAAATAAGAAACGTTTGCACGCCGGGCGAATTGCATAAGCGTTATTTCGTCAGTCTTTACGTTCTGAGTTCAAATTCCTCCGAGGTCGACATTGCCTTTCATCCTTTCAGAGTCGATGAATTAAGTACTAGTTGCATACTGAGGTCGATCTAATTGACTGGCCTCTTCCCCCAAAATTTCGGGCCTTGTGCCTAGAGTAGAAACATATGTTGTACATTCTGTGGCATCTTTTTATCACAAGGAATTTGTTTAGTTCATCGAAATTAAATTATATTAGAAATTAAATTATATTTGAAATTAATTAAGTTAAATTGTCGTATACTCAATTTTAACAAGTCAGTCGAGTACAAATACTAATGTCATCTTTAAGCAATAATTCAATTTATGAAGGATATTTTTTATAATTTTACAAGTAATCAATCAAAAATAATTTAGTGGTACTTTGTTCAATTGGCATAACTATTCCATTAATATATGTATCATAATGCGAATTATCTTTGCTTATAATTATTTCGGTTTCGTACTTACGTTGTTATATTGATTTGACGTCATCATAAATCCAGTTATTTTTTATTATCATGGTAATTTGCATGCAGTGTCAAATATGTTTTTATAACTTTGGTATGAAGAGTATCATTATGGATTTACTTATTCGAAGTTAAAGATCATATTTTGTACATTTTCGAATTTTTATATTAAGAACTCGGTTTAATAATTATTGTAAAATCGCAATTCACACGAGTCTCTCTTCGTCTTAAGATACCACAGAATGTACACCATATAGTGATTCCAATATTTTTGAGCAACAAAGCTAGTCCCATACTTTTTAAGGTTTATTATGACATTCTGTGACCCTTTTGAGCGTGCACATTTTTCAGTTCTAGTTTTTTATGTATGTCTCTTTCATATAATCTTCATCGGTAACAGATTTTCATTGATTTTCCCTAGGTTTCAAGTTTAGTCTCACAGCATAACGTCTTGGGCAAATGTCTTGTATTATAGTTCTTGGCCGACGAAAACCTTGAATGGCCGTGTGGAAACTGTACAGAAGATCGTCATATATACACACACATGCATCTGAGTGTGTATGCTTATGTTATGTGTGCTTGTTTCTCCTCACTTGACAACCAGTGTTGGTTTGTCTACATCTCCTTAACGTAGCGGAAACTAAAAAAAAACAAAAACAAAAAAGAAACGCTACTGGAACTGATTTGATCAACTATATCCTTCAAAAGTGTATCCCAGCATGGTCGCAGTCCGATGACAGAAAAAAATAATATGTGTATGAACAAATAAAACTGCTTAGATTTGATATACAAAATATATGTACACGTATATATGGGAATAGAGAGAAGGCAAAGGTTGAAAATTTTCACACGATATTTAAGTATAAATTTATAAATGTTTATGTATCAACAGAGCAAACTTACACAGAGAACAAAGACACATTATCTCCATATTTGCTCATCTCAATTCCACTCTTTACCGCGGGGATTTAATCCGCGATAAACCTTTCGCATTTCAAACCATTTGAGCGCCACAATTGCACTATCAGAAGCATGAAACTTGTAGTAACTCGCATTTAAATCTTGTGTATCGTAAATGTTATTTATCTGACACTGGACGAAGTATATTTTTGTTGATCCCACCAATAACGGAATAAACCACACACACACACACACACACACACACACACACACATGCCAGCATACACATATATAAATATAAATGAATGCGTGTGTTCTGCAAATAGTAAATGTGTTTGGTAGGTATAATCTGTCTTGTTTAACCCTCCCCATTTCCTGTCGTCACAGTACATTTGGCAGAACTCATATTGCTTTCAGCATTCAAGCCAGATTTCCTGTTCCCTTTCTACCGCCAAATAACGGAGCTGCTGTGAAAAAGGATCGTATGCATTACACTTCCTTCTCTGACGAAGCAGTTGAAGATAAAAATATTTTCTTTGTGCTTCAGATCAAATTCTTACAATTTATAAAAAATGTCTAAGATTGTCTATAGGCGCAATATGGTTGTGTGGTAAGAAGTATTCTTCCTGGTCATACGGTTCCGGCTTCTGTTTCACTGCGTGGCACCTTAGGAAAATGTCATTTTATATAGCCTCGGGCCGACCAAAGATATATGAGTGGATTTGGTATACGGGAACTGAAAGACCTTCGTATATGTGTGTGTGTGTGTGT
>NC_068989.1:21141317-21142564 GCF_001194135.2 Octopus bimaculoides
ATTGCGGTCGTTTCATTTGACTAGAAACATTCAATGCGGTGCCCCATCATGGCCGTAGTCTAACGACTGAAACAAGTAAAAGAAATTAAACAGGTAAAAGAGAAGATAATAATTACCTATTTTTCCGGCGAGGAGACCAGCTTGTCTTCGAAACATTGCATGCCTCTGAAGAAGAAAAGGAAAAAATATTTAGAAATAGTTACACGAGTTCCATTTCTCTTTTAAACCCAATACAACAAAGAATGCAAAACACCACTGCAACTGGTACCACTACTACCACAAACACTTTTGCATAAATACTATAAATACTACGTCAGTCAAGACGTCTGCTACTAACAAAAGCCTAACACGGGCCAACGAGGGAACTGGTACGTGGTTGCTTGAGCTGCAAAAACTAACCGCTATATTTCGCTTCAAAGCACACCGTTACCATTTTTTTCGTAAAGAGGATATACTGGGAAATGAACGATAATGAAAGCGATGGGGTGGCGAAAGCTGTGATGCCTTTATCAGATGTCGGTTCGGGAATGTGTAGTTAACGTACTTAATTCTCTAAGAGCCGAATCACTCTATTTGAAAATGGGAACTTGAGAGTATGAACAACCCATCATTTGAACTCGTGTCACTATAAAATAGACAAAACTTTGTTAGCACCAATTGGCGAACTTAATTCATGCACTAATACTTAAATAGGGGATAACTTAATGTTATGAATTAAAACAATTCTTTACATAAGTAAATCCACACATTTAATAAAAGAAATATCTACAGTTTAAATGATAAATCATGTCAAAAACAAAAAGGCACATGAAATAACTCTGAAGTGACTGTGTGAATAGCTCAGGCGTAGCTGTGGGATAAGAAGTTTGCTTCACCGCGCACTAGCAGAACAAAGTGGTTCTTGTCAACTAAAGAGACAACACGGCTAATTCTGGCTCTGTTGTAAATTCCAGTTCATGAAAGAAAATTAGTAACGCGGCTAAAAGGTAGAAGTTTTGTTTTTGGGGTACAGTGGGGCTACGTTATTTTGTTGTTATTTTTTACAAATAAGGTATCTCCACTGGCCTCGAGGCATTGTTTCCTCCTTTGGTTGCGTTTGTTTTAGTGAAGAATTATCGGTGGGCGTTACCTCGCCGCAAGAATTCTTTTCTATCTTTGATTTTTCTGAAGACTTTCTGTATTTGGAAGACTTTTTGTAGATGGTTTATTTGTTTATGAAAATAAGTGTTGCGGTTAACATTTGTTTT
>NC_068989.1:21142875-21148834 GCF_001194135.2 Octopus bimaculoides
CTGTGAACTTTGTTTGTTTTTGTTTTTTTTTGTTAATTATTATTTTTTGCATTTAAAACATGAACAATAGAAAAAGTTATACTGCTTTGGTGTGGGAAATTAACCCACCCAAAGAATGGGTGACAGATTTGGAAAGGAGGACGGTGGTTCTAAGGACTCATTCAAAGTCCTTGGATACCATTGTCCCGTTTACTCGGCTAGATATAGAAAAGGAGCTGGCGGAGTACATGCCGACGATAATGCATATCGCCAGGGGTTCTAAATATGCAACTATATGGTTGCTGTTTGGAACCCCGGAGATGGCGTGTAAGTTCGCCAGTCAGCCCCTGGAGGGAGAAAAAAAATTGTTCCTCCCCTCTTATTGTGGGAGAAAATGTAAGCGGGCGTTTGTCTGCGGGTTTCCACCGGGTTTAAAAGAGAGTTGGTTGGCGAAAACCATCCATAAGGGACTTGGTGGCACCAGAGACACTAAATTGTTAAATGTAAAATTGTTGCCATTTGCTGACTGGGTCGGAGCTAAGGCCATATAAACGTTGTGGACCCAGTTAGACGATGACAGGTCATTCCAGACTATTTGACCATGGCAGGATCTAGGTATCCTGTGATCCTTGAGGGACGCGCCCCCCAAGTTTCACAGATGCCTAGAGCCTGGCCATTTGAAGAAGGATTGTCGCCGGGACACGAAAGTGGCCCAGGAGCAGACACCCATTAAAAAAAGTAGTCCTGCTCGACATTAAAAAAAATGAGGAGACGGTGGCCTCAACAGAAAGAGGGGAAAAAGAGAAAGGCGGGCATTAATAGTAGCCCGCCGAAACCTCAAACAAATGTAGAGTTGGAAGAGGGATTGAGTCCCCCGGGTAAACCGGAAGAGTCTTCCTCTCCCACCAGAAAAAAGAAAAATAAGAAAAAGGTGCCAACGGATGTTGAACCACTGCCTGTTGGAATTGTGCCGCCGACGGTGGAAAAGTCTATCTCTTTACCGGAGGACGAAGAATCGTTGCTCTTCTACAGAGGGGGAGAGATAGAAAAGGAATGAGAAAAATATCCTAAGGGAGCAACCATGGCCTGCATGCGGGATCCCGAATGGCCTCTGCAGATAGATGTGGAGGCCTTAATGTGGGACACATTACATGATCTATATGACTTCTGAGAAATGTTTGACGTGGTGCCGGGCGACGCCGACACGCCACTGGAGGTGTGCCTAAAGAAGGCGTGGGCGTTGGTGGGAATCGGACACCCAAGTGATGAGGAGGGTTATGCATGAAAGGTGAAGAAGCCTCAGTGATAGATATCATGAACAATATGAACATTTGTAAGAGGCTTGTTGCCTCATATAAGAAAACAATGCTTTCGGGGATCAAGCAATCGGCGGGCGTTGCTGTTTCCCCCCATTTATTCATTATTATCACTTTCATCACACATACGATTATGTCTTTGTCCAGCCCGCAGCTTCTTTCTTTTTCTTCTATGTAAGGCCATCATGGCCAATAAAATGAAATAAAGAAGTTTGCTTCCAAATCAAACGGTTCTGAATTCAGTCCTACTGCGTACCACCTTGGGCAAGTGTCTTCTACTATAGTCCCAGGTCGTCCAAAGTTATGCGTAGATTCGGTAGACAGAAACGGAAACAAGTTCGTCATATATACGTGTGTGGGGGTGGGGGTAAATGAATGTATATGTATATATGTGTGTATGTATGTATCTATGTGTATTAGTGTTTGTCCGCCATGCTTGACAACCGGTATTGGATTGTTTACGTCCCCATAACTTAGCATTTCGGTAAAGAGAACAATAGAATGAATACCATGCTTAATAATATGTACGGTGTCGATTTGGAAGACTAAATCCTTCAAAGTTGTGTTTCAGCATGGTTGAAGTCCAATAACTGAAGCATGTAAACGATAAAAGAATGGTCTAGTGCAATATTTTGATCTAATTATCTTTCTACCTATCTGTCTGTCTGCATGGGGGCGTCCTGAGGGACAATAGAGGATCTAATGACAACCGTCAAGTTCTCAGTACTTTAGTTGCTTACAGTGTAAGTGAGACGAGCATTGCTCTCCATCCACATTACAAAACTCTATCCATCTTCATTGAACTGAATCACTGATCATAAAGTATATTTTCGAGGTAAACAGAGCAAAAATAGAAACCGGTTACGAAGGGTTGATGCGTTTGATGTAGGACAATGCAATACTTATTTGGTAGGCAAGCCAACGAAGTGACAGAATCGTGAGAGCACTGGGCAAAATGCTTGGCAGCATTTCGTTCACTTTGTTCTGAGTTCAAATTTCACCGAGGTCGACTTTGCCTTTCATCCTATCGGGTTCGTTCAAATAAGTCTCAGTGGATCACTGGGATCGATGGTTAGCGATATTTCGTCCACCTTTACGCTGAGTTTCAATTCCACTGGGGTTGACACTTTGCCTTTCATCCTTCCGAGGTCGTTAAAATAATTAGCAGTTAATCACTGGGGGGTGGGGTGGCATGTAATCAACTCACCACCTCCCATGAAATTGCTGGCCTCGTAACAAAATGTGAAACTGATATCTATTTTGTTGGCTATCGATTCGTCTTTGAAACCTCAGACAAAATACCGGTGCTTCGCATTTTGAGTTTAAATCTTGCCGAGATAACCTAGTATTTGTTCCTTCAGGTTTCAATGAATGAAGGACCAATGTCATGCAGTAAATCGGTAGCATCACTCGAGCGTCGTATTGGATTGCTTGCTCTACTGGTTCCTGTTCTTAGTTTTCTGAGTTGAAATTTTATCATGGTCATTAGCCAACTTTAGAGGTGATCACTCTGTAGCGTGCATTCAGTCCAGATGCCCAATTTCAGGACGTCTTCGTCTCCATTCACCATAAGTAGGCCTTATGAGTGATTTATGTACTTGGGCCCTTCGTCCTGACAACGGGAAAAAATTCTTATAAGCCTTACAGCAGCAGGAATAAAGGAGTAGAATGGAAAAAAATAGAACTCGAAGAATTCCATAAAGACAGAACTAAAAAAGAAAGAACGGGCAAAAGGAAAAGCAGCGGCAACTGTACAAGATTAGATAAAAATGAAGAGAAAGGAGGATGAGGAGGAGAGGGAGTAGGAGGCGATGTAAATAAGTAAGACAAAAATAAATCAAATTACTACAAATACGCGTAAAATTAGTCGCTCTTTATCCATTTATTACATTGTCCAATTCTGTCAATAGTCGCAATTTTGGTTAACTAGATATTACTGTTCAGCGCCATTCTGTTCGTCTTCTTTCTACTCCCTCTCTTATCAATTTTTTATCCATTATATTAATAATAAATATTCAATTTCCTTCATTAATCACTCGTTATATTGGAAGAAAAGTGTATTTTAATGATGTCGTTGCTTTAGACAATTACAGTCATTTAGTTGATTAAGCACAAAGTGGTACACATCGGTCATGAAACATTTCTCGTGTTAGATTAAATTAGCAGAAATAGAGAAAACATTTTGATGGTAATTTATTTATGCAGATTGAATAAATGCAAGGTAATGAAATATGTGTCACAACCCCAGATACATCATTTGCAACACACACACACACACACACACACGTATACATGCACTCACATACACACGTATGTACGCCAAGCATACTAACATGCATATATACAACAATAGACATAGTCACAGCTCGAATTATCTTTAGTTTAAGTATTCAATGGACTCCACACTTCATTGTACCTTGTCTACTACTAAAACCTGGGGCCGACCAGAGCCATGTGAGGGGATTTGGTAGGCCCGTCCAATATATATAAACTGAACCACAAAAGAAATACCGCACACATACTGAATAGAAAGCAGTTTATTAACAGACTGCTATAGCATTGATTGAAAAGTGTTAATAAAGAAACCGTCTTTCCTAATGATAAAACGTCATTTCCTGAAACATATTTGACGTCACCTAGTATCACGTGATGACGGAGTGTCCTGGATCCAAAGAGATGAACTCAATATCTCGTCTGACCACAGTTAGCGTTGGTTATCGCCAAGCATCTTCTGTACATTGAATGCACAAAACGATTGATGAAGGCCATGAGGATAGCAGCCCCCACACTTAAAACTTGCAGTGAGTTGTGCCGCAGTTATCAGCCTTGGGCGGGTGCCATTTAGCCTTCTTTAGATTTCGTCTCTCAGGTGCTCTATGGAGTTCAAGTCCGGACTTAGTGCAGGCAATGGCAGTGCCTGGATGTTAAGCTGTTGGAGTAAGTCTGTTGTCAACCTGGCAGTATAGGCCCGGGCGTTGTCGTGCTAGAATTGTCTCTGCACAAATGGGTCTGTGAGTCCGAATGGTCTGCCTAGCTGATTCCGTTGCCCTACGGATTCAGTCCTGCAAGTGCTGTCCGTGCATATGGTGATCTTGACGTGCCGTTGTAACCCTCGGTCGGCACTGCGTGGACGATCATCTGTGCTATTTCTGGCATTATTTCGTTCCCTCAGTCGCTCAATTGTCAGAATACTGCAATGACCCTTGGATATTGACCAGCATAGAGACGTCAGATGGCTTGCTCCCTCTGATTTCATGTCATTCCTAGTATAGTTGCTGCGTTCAGGAAACGAATGACATCATTTATACCCAATGATCGCAAGTTTTGCACGTGCATCTTGTTTTCATAAAAATACGTTCGCAAGCATTACCATGTTCACGAAAAGTGAGCGAGTTCGAACCCTACATGCAATTCTTGTATTTTCAAAAGAGAGATGTTGTGAGTCAGTGACATCTTCCTGGTGTCAAATTACGTAGAAATGTGATAAAATCCATATAATCTCAATATCGAGCGTGAAACAAATTATCATTTACAGTGCGACATTTCTTTTGTAGTTCAATATATATATATGTATATATATATATAGGTAAGTGGTAGGTTTGCCTCGATCCTTCAGGGGTAGTCTGAAGCATCCAACAACGGCTATCTAGTCCAACGAAAATGCTTTTTCTTGTATTTGTTGCTCCATTCTGCAAGTAAATATATATATATATATATACATATATATATATATATATAGGGAGAGTTCACGAAAAAACAACAGACGAAGACAGGTGGTGTGGACAACAAATTGATGTATTAGTATAACGCTCGGGAATAGAGAAAGTCTTTAACATTTCGAGCCTACGCTCTTCAACAGAAAAGAACACAGAAAGAAACAAGGAGAGTATGTGTGCGGCATTTCTTTTGTGGTTCATTTTATATATATATATATATATATATATATGTGTGTGTGTGTGTATATATATACATACACACATACACACACACTTAATTATATACATATATGTGTGTTTTTGTGTTTGTCTCCCGCCACCGACTGACAACACGGTTTAGTTAAAGAGACCGATTGATTATGTACCAGTCTTTAAGAACTATAAATAGTAGTTTCGATGTTTTTCGTCTAAAATTTTCAAAGAATAGACCAAGCATGCCTGCAGTTCAATCAATGGAACAAGTATAAAAATAGAAAAGATATATGTATATCGAGTACATGTATGTTTGTTGTCTGTAGTATGAACCTGGTTCCATTAATTTATATTTCGCTTACCTGAACAAAAGACTAAAAATCTTTGGTATGAGAGAAATATATATCCATGTACTTGTACATCCTTTCTGCCCTTGACCGTTTGGTATCATGTTTTGCGTTTGGTGGCTGTGTTGTAAGTAGCTTGCTTACCAACTACATGGTTCTGGGTTTAGTCCCACTGCGTGGCACCTTGGGCAAATGTCTTCTACTATAGTCTCGGGCCGACCAAAGTCTTGTGAGTGAATTTGGTAGACGGAAACTGAAAGAAGCCCGTCGTATATATGTATATATATATATATATATATATATATAAAATATATAATTTTAGGGAAAATAACCAAGTTTCAAGAACTCATCGATGAAAATCCACTATCACATGTAGAAAAATTAACAATTAAAAGGACAATAAATGAGT
>NC_068989.1:21149949-21156051 GCF_001194135.2 Octopus bimaculoides
TATATATATATATGTGTGTGTGTGTGTGTGTGTGTGCATATGTTTGTGTGTCTGTGTTTGTCCCCCAACATCGCTTGACAACCGATGCTGGTGTGTTTACGTTCCTGTAACTTAGCGGTTAGGCAAAAGCGGCCGATAGAATAAGTACTAGGCTTACAACGAATAATTCCTGGGGTCCATTTACTCGACTAAAGGCGGTGCTCCAGCATGGCCGCAGTCAAATGAATGAAACAAGTAAAAGATATAATAATAGGTAGTCTAAGAAACAAAGGCTCTTCTTCCCAGCAATACTACCCCCACATCATTTTGAAATGTTATTGAGGAGATGGAGGAGAAAAAAAGGTCAAATTTGTGACAACGTTAAAAATAAAGATTCACTAAGAGAAAATAACGAATATAAAATAAAGGCAAGTTCAAGTTACGGACCAAGAAAACTGACATAGCTCATTTCGTACGCTGCACATAAAAAACCGAATCATTAATGAACGATCTGAACGAATTACTAGAAAACTTCGGAAAACAAAATACGCAACTATGCAAAGAATGGAGTCGGAGTATGTGGATCATGTCATAAAGAGGTTATACAGCAATGCAAATTTCGGTGCGTGTGAAATACTATACTTAAATTCTAGCAAACACAGGATCCCTTTATTGATTACACAACAAAGGAACTACTTACAAACACTTTTGGGACAAAAGACTACTAATCACTAGTATGAGTTGCTCAAGACTTCATGAAAATTAGTGACCCAAATTTTCTACTTTTTATTTATCAACTTTCAACTCGTCTATTGTACAAACTACCCATCCATCGTCCCTATCTTTATATATCACCCACTTGAGGCTAAAAAAGAATTATTAATCTTCTTTCTCATTATCATTATAAGAGAGGCTAGCAGACAAAATCTTTAACACGCCGAGCAAAATGCTTTGTATTATTTCTTTCCGCTCTTTGCGTTCTGAATTCAAATACTAACGAAGTTGACTTTGGCTTTCATCCTTTCGGGGTCGATAAAATAAGCAGCCAATTGAGTAATGGGGTCGGTGCAATTGACTTACCCTCTACCTCGTAGCTGTTGGCCTTGTACCAAAATTTGAAAATATTTTTATCAAGAAGGCGCAAGGCGACGAATTGGCTGAATCGCTATCACGCTGAACGAAATGCATAGCGGCATTTCTCCTAGCTTTACATTCTGATTTCAGATTCATCGTTTCGGGGTCGATAAAACATGTACCAGTAGAGTACTGGAATCGTAATCATCTAACCCCTTCCCCAAAATTTCAGGCCTTGTGCTTGCAGTAGATAAGATTATTACGAAAGAGGATAGAATCATTAGCGCATCAGACAATACACTCAGTGGTATTTCTTCCAACGCGTTATGTTCTACGTTCAAATCGCATCCAGCTCAACTTTGCCTTTCATTTTTTTCGAGGTTGATATTCTAAAACACCAGTCTAATACTGGAGTTGATGTTATCAACTTAACCCATTCCTTCAAAATGATCGACTTTAGCATTCATTCCTGCGGTGTTAATGAAATACTGCATAAGTCAAGTTCTAAGGTCGGTTTAATCTTACGAATTATTCGCTTTGTGCCTTTGTTAAAAGATTTAGCAGCAGTAGTAGCAGCAGCAGTAGTAGTAGTAGTAGGAGGAGGAGGAGGAGGAGAAGCTGCAGTAGCAACAGCAGCAGATTTCTCGGACGTATATTATCTCATTGTAGTTAATATAAATCTTATACTCATGTTTTCCCTAAGTCTTTTAAAATGAAATCATCAGAACTTGACGTGGAGATTCTGCATTATTCTTTTCGTTTAATGAAAGATTCTACTAGGGTTTTATCCATTAATACGAATCACTTCTTCCATAAAATTGAATATTTATGATACATGCTTGTAAGGAAAATTACGTATTTCGTGTGAATTTAGCTTCATTGACCAAAATCCCTGACAACAATGATAGTAAACTCTAAGCAGTAAAATAGGATACGAATTGTCCATTTCAAAGAGGAGCAATAACAAAACTACTTAACGATTCTTCGATAGAATTCTTTTATATTAACATTGAATTTGGCTGATTGTTACAGCATTCATTGGCTGATTGTTAGGAATTTATAGATTTGTTTTGCATACCGAAGGTGCTATTGACTCTAATAGAATCTTAGAAGATTATTTCGAATCCCATTAACTGCTTATGTTGGCTTCTTTTCCTGAATGAAGCCAGTCTTCTTGAGATTGTTATACACAAACATTCCAGCTAAATTATGGTTTCCATTATATTTGACACTTTTATAAATAGTCTATCGTTTTATATTAAAATGTTGTGAGGGAAACAACATCTGACCATATATTAATGTACAGTTACATAAAGTAGCTTTGCCGACTAAATTGATTATCTTTATGAAAAGAAAAAGCAAAAACAGAGTGCCCACAATTTTTGTATCTCGTTTACTTTCATAACATTGTACCAGTACTGCATACTTCGATGTAAGTTACGTACATTTAAGGTCTGAAATTCTAAGGCCTTCACTGACCAAGTTTGCGCCCTTATCAGACAGCTTCATATATTTGTACACCAGTGTCAATTTTGACGACATGCGCTGCCCTCTCATTCAATAATTGTAATATTATGTATGTACGTATATAAGTATTCTTAAATTATAAGAATTTGAAACACTATCCTCTGAGATTTTCCAGTCAACACCGACAGAACTATCCAGTCTAATCGAGGAGACAATTATTAAAGACCAGGAAGAAAATACTTGTAGACTAATAGATGTGAGTGTTCCTACTGATAAAAATATATCTGTAAAAGAATTTGACAAATTAAGTAAATATAAGGACCTGGAAATTGAAATACAAAAGATGTGGTATCTTAAAGCAAGAACTGTTCCTGTTATTGTAGGTGCCCTAGGTGTGATAATAAAGGCATGTCGGAAACATCAAGATAACACCGTAGAAAACCATGTCTCAAATATATCCAAGAGATTATGCTGACAAGTACTTCCACTTCCTTTGAAAAACCCTGCCAATTTAAATGTCTGTGTTGTATTACATGAAGTTATTTCGCTACTGCCCCTGTCACTTCCCCTCCCCAAATATTCATTTATATAGTAACATATCTTATCCTTCACTCGCCCTGAGACTCTTGGTGTGTCTCGGCAAGTGGTTGGAACAAACATTCAGCTTAAAAGTAAATAATAATAATAGAATAATAGTGTTTTCCGAAGAAGTTGGGAAGACTCTCAGTAAGAAATGGAAACAAAATTGAAAGACGATAATGAAATTAATATTGATTTCAAAATTTCGCACAGGGCCAGCAATTTTGGGGAGATTGGATAAGTCAATTTCATTGACCTAAGTGATTAACTGGTACTAATTTCATCGACCTCGAAAAAATGAAAAGTAAAGTCGACCTCAGCAGAATTTGAACTCAGAAAGTAAAGACGCATGAAACTCATTATGGGACACTGGCAATGTGTCGTGTTATTGTATCAAAATAGCTTAACTTCTGGTACGTAATTTGTCGTGTGGCTATAGTACTGTATCATTAACGACTGTTTCACTATGCTGCAGTGCTGTGTGTAAATCTATGATTCTGTCTCGGTCATGGACCATCAAGCGACACACTTCTATACGCTTCTTCTAAATGTTATCAAGATATCTATGTGACTAAATGATCAGCCACATTATTGTAGCAACAGCAATGCAGAGGTTATTGATGCATGGCCACCGTTACAGCGGAGTATTTAAGATGTTCCCTTAATTCATAACCACCTGGTTTCGTGTGCAATATTACTGCATAATAAAATGGTCGAATGTATTATAACATATATTGAGATTCGGGAAAGACTTGTGAGGAAAATTCGTTGAAATACACTTTACTTTTATTTAATCTTTAGGTGGGACTGCTCAGCTTCTTTGGTGCTAAACTTAATTCGTTGGTCTATTTAACAAATCCACCTGACATTAGGTCGCAATATTTCATATGAGAATGAAATAGGAGATCTGACTAAACACTTCTGTCTCAAAGCCTCTGTCTGTAATAGGTAATTAATTCTACTCTTCTTTCATAACGAACTCTCGTAAAGAAAAAAATATTTTCTGATGTGCCACAAAGTGTAGCTTCAGTTTTGCATAAATGACGTAGTGTTTCGTTAGGTTGTTTAACTGAATTCAAATATACCTTTCAAGCTAGGAGAGAAGAATTAGATTGCTATTGATACTGTCTGTATCATTTCAAGAGGTCATAACATATTTAAGACGAATGCCAGCTATTAAATTACTTGATAGTCTACAATAGTAAAATACAGTTGCAACAAAGTGCTTTTGTTCTAGTAATTTAAGTCTACAACCGAATATACGAGGGGGTGTTCATTACAGATTTACAATAGTATTTGTTTGTCATTTACGGCTGATGAAACGGAGGCAGGTGAATGCAGATCAGTGATCAGGTTCTTATGCTTGAAAGATCGTACACCAAAAGAGACTTTCGATGAGATGAAAGAAGTTTATGTTGACAATGCACCATCATACGGCGTAGTCAAGCACTGGCATCGCCAAATCAAATGTGGTCGGACATCGGTAGAAACTGCTCCTATTCCTGGACGGCCACGTTACACAATTCATGACGACACCATTCATAAAGTGGAAGCCGCCAATTTAGGGGATCACCACATAACTATTCGGCAAGTGACCTAAAAAGTAAAGATAAGTGTAGGTTTCGTAGAAAAATATCCTTCGCGACCATTTGCACATACGAAAATTGTCTGCACGATGGATTCCCCAGATGCTCACATCTTTTCAGAAGCAGGAACGAGTCAATTGCAACCAGGCTCATTTGGCAATGTGCCAAGAAAACGTCGAGGTCTTTTTCGCGTAAGATGAAACATGGGTCCATTAATATGATCCTGAGACTAAAGTCCAGTCGAAGCAATGGCAGCATTACCCACCACCTCCAAAGACGTATCGAGTCCAACACTCAGCAAACAAAGTGGTGCTCACAGTCTTTAGGGACCAGCGCGTACTAATGATGATGGATTTTGTAGCAAAGGGCATCACAATTTACGGGGCATATTATGCTTCTCTGCTGCAGAAATTGCGCGACGCCACCAAAGCAGAGTGTCGTGGCATGCTGACCAAAAGAGTCCGCCTCCTCCAAGACAACGCCTCAGTTCACAATGTGCATGTTGCCAGATGAAAGCACTCCTGCAGCTATGAAATCCTTCCTCTTTCTCCTTACTCTTCCGACCTCGCACCATCTGATTTTCACCTCTTTCCAGCCATGAAGTCTTTTTCGAAGGGCAAACATTTTTCGGATGATGATGAACTTATTTTCGAGCTAAAGTCTTGACTCCAGATGCAAGCAACCTACTTCTACAAACAAGGTCTTCACAGCTGCATAAAGTGATGGGAGAAGTATGTCACTATTGATGCTGTCTATGTAGAGAAAGAGTAATATTTATGCCAAATCTCATTTATCCCCGTCCTTGGGATCAGAGGGAATCTTTTATAAACACCCCTCGTGTCAGAAAATTTCACTGAAGACTGTAAACAATAGACAGACGTAAATTCCTTGTTTTTATAAATAAAAGTTTCATGTATTGAAAATGGTAGATAACTCACTCTAATTTCAATCTTATGTTGTGATGTTGACATATCTGGGTACTGTTCATGGAGATACTGCTTATAAATCCACTATTTAATCATTTAATTAATTGGATAATCCAATTTGCTTATTTGATGCCTTCTTGAAAGCTTGTTTCGTTGATAAATTACTGGTGTACGAACAGTAATTTGTTTCAATGCTATGTTGTATTACAGATTCCAACCATACATTTTTAACCAACTGTATATGTATAGACAAATGTAAACACCATATACGGGTACAGAATATATTTGAGGACAGACAAAAGGAAATCTACAGCTAATGATTTCCTAACACATGTCTGAAACTGTGGCTTATCCGATTTTTCTGTTAACAAAGCGGTCAATACACCCTCACACACATACGTTATGTGTGTGTGCGTGTGTGTGTGGTGTGTGTTTGTGTATACGTATATATATATATATATATATATACATATATATATATATATATATAT
>NC_068989.1:21157637-21171400 GCF_001194135.2 Octopus bimaculoides
TATATATATATATATATATATATATATATATATATGAACGACAACGGATTTGTACCACAAAGAAAGATTCCGGTTACTTTTGGGTATCTCGTACATATGTCTGTGTGTGTAATGTGTGTGTGTGTGAACGAGTGAGGGTAACCTCGAACAAAGACATTTATTGGTAGATGTTTTTTACGTCTGGTGATTTCTACATTTCGTCCTCTTCTGAGTTCAATAAATTCACTATCGAAGTACAAAGCATAGGTCAATATGACCGGCACAAAGTCTGGAAAGTGGTACTCGAGTATGGCCACTAAACAAATACTGGAGATCCTTAAATGAATAAAACGATAAATTATGTGATTCGATCTGGAGTTTTCATTATTTCAGTTTAACAAATCAATTTCATGTTATCCGATTGTTGGATAATATTTGATTGAAATGCGGTGATGGAAATATAAATCCTTTGAAAATTATCTTTATTTGTTTGGCAAGAAAAATAATTTGATAATAGCATTTAAATATCTGCTTATCTGTTACACTTAAGATCTACGACAATCATTTATTATTAATTCATTAATTTTAACGCAAATCACCAGTAAGTCTTTTGAAAAGACGCTTAAAGTATTAGGATTAATTACATTTAATATATTATCCTTCAGTTTGTTCCGTAATGAATATGTAGGTGATTTTCCGAAAATGGCTGCCAAGTTACAGACATAAATCTTTAAACTTGAAGATATAGGGAATCAGGATAAATGGTCTGATTTCTATCATTTTCCAGCGTATGTAAGGTACTCATATCATACAGTTCTTTCAGACAAATCGAAACTAGGTCATCATGGGCAATATATTGCTACCATGGACTTACTAACATATTGCAAACTTTCAAAGTATTAGTCACTGCGCTTAATCTACAAATGTTTGTTTGTATTTGCGAAATTCTGTGCCTTCTCTTTGCCATTCCACCAATCAGTGCCTCTGACTACAACTAGTACAGGGTGAGACTCCAATTTCACCTGGAGAGTATTTTAAAAGAGAACATTTATGTAGAGCCGGAACAAATACTGTACAGCATTTAACCTGTCTTTGCGTTCTTAGTTCAAAATACGTGGAGGTCGACTTTGCTTTTCAACACTTCAGAGTCGATGAAATAAGTACATTTCAGCCTGAGATCAATGTAACAGACTAGCCATTTTCTCCAAAATTTCGGGCCTTGTGACAATAGTAACGAAAATTATTATTATTATTGGGTGAAAGAGCAGCACATGCCAGACACATGCACCACATATGTGCGTGACATGATGATCTCATATCAAGATAAACAGCGCTTGACTTTGAATTTTCTTAAGATCGAGTGGCCCATTTCACACAAAAGGTCCCTAAAAAGGATGTTGAGCGAAACACCCAAGAATCCAGAGGTAAATTATTCAAACTCTGAAAGATTCCTCTCAACACATGGTTAATCTGCATGTTTGTTACAAACACCTGCCGAGGTACACACAGCGTCCTAGAATGAGTGAAGGATAAGAGATGTTATAGTATGACTGGAAGCTTAGGAGAGGAAGTGGCAGGGGCTGTAGAGAAATATTTACATGTAATACAACACAGACACTTAGATTGATAGGGTCTTTCTAAGGATGGGGGCAAGACTTGTCAGCACAATATTTTGGATTTCTGTGAGACATGGTTCTCCTGGGATATTATCTAGATGTTTCTGACATCCCTTTCTTATAATAACCAGGGCGCTCACAGTAACAGGAATAGTTCTCACTTTAAGAAGCCTAATCTTTTGTATTTCAACAATCAGGTCCTTATATTTAATTTGTCAAATTCTTTTACAGATATATACATATAAATGGGAACACTTACATCTATTAGTCTACAAGCATTTTCTTCCTTATCTTTAATGACTATGTATGGTCGATTGGCCTGGATTGTACTGTCAGTGTTGACTGTAAAATCCCAGAGGATTATGACATTTTTAATTTCAGTGACTGGCTCAGGATGATGTTCGTACCAGTAAGCAAGAGTGCTGATTTTGTAGTGCTTACATATTTTCCAGTGTAAATGCCGTCTCACCCTATCGTGGCGATTCATATATTCGTTGGTGTCAGCACAAGACTTCTCGAGACGAGATGGTGTATTACTTCATCATATTTATCGCAGAATCTGCATTTAGGGTCAGAACTGTTTTGAATAACGTTAACGTGGTAGTATTTGGTAAGGAAGCTTTGATCTTGTGCCTTTGATCTTGTGCTTTGATCCTTCAGTCTCAGCTTTCTGTCCTGAGCTTCTCAGCCACTGATGAGGTGTTGCTTTGTCTACATCAGCATTTCGGCTTCGAAGTATATACTGTTCATGCAGAGGCTTCTGGCTCCACCCACTCCTCAATTTGTTTCAGCCCGCTCTTTTTTGCAGTTTATTTGATCCGTTTTGCTTATTTGGTGGTAGTGGTTTCAGGTTCGTCATCTAATTCAGGGTTAATGCCGCATTTCCTTGCGAATTTGCATGCTTCCTTGACAGTATAATGTGATTTTGTTGTTGCTTTCGTGTTTGCACACAAGCCGCAGCGTCCAGTCCTTTGTACTAGATAAGTACTTGCTCATTGCTAATGTGGAAGACCTATAGCACAGTTCTACCAGCATCATTCCTCTTCCTCCATTACTTTTAGGTAGGTACAGACGATCAACGTCTGCATTTGGGTGCTGCATGTTAGTAGTTAGTAGTGTTCCTGTCTTCCTGTCCAGGCGTTGGATCTCTGTAAGATTCCAGTTAATTATGTTAAAACTATATTGGACTATTAGAAGTGCCAGGGTATTAATGGCTTTGATGCGATTTTTGGAGTTGAATTCAGTTTTTAGTATGAGACTTACTCTCCTATGATACTCCTTTTTTTCATTTCTTCCTTCATAGTAGCATGTTGTATACCATCTGCTTCGTTTATCCCCAGATGTTTATAGGTTTATTGTCAGTCAAGCTCTATGTTTGTAGTGTCGGTATCTAATTCAATGGAAGCTGATTGTTTGCGCTTGCCCCTTTCAAAAGTTGCTATAACACACTTATGAAGGCGAAAATACATCCGCATGTTATTGCTGAACTCTTTAACAGTTATTAACAGCCCTACTAGCACTTCGTCATTTCCAGCAAACAGTTTCAGATCGTCCATATAAAACAGATGGTTTACTATGATGTTATACACTTCGAACCCATAACTGGTGTTATTCAGTTCGTTTGAGAGTGGGATCAGTGCGATGCAAAAAAGTAGTTATCATCATCATCATCACCATCATCATTATTATTATTGAGTGAGAGAGCAGTGCATGCCATCAAAGTGACACTGGGGTTAAACATACGAAGCCCATTATACCCATCATGACTACCCGTCTGATAAGGGCACACCAGGCATATGCATCACAACCATGTGCACGACATGGTGATCTCATATCAATATAAACAGCGCATCACCTCGCAGGTGGGGCCCAGTTAGAATTTTCTTCAGGTCGAGTAGCCCATCCCGTTCAAATGGTCCCTGGATAAGGTTTATTTGCGCTTATTTACGTGGTAGATATATGAAATTTCACTAAAGGTATCATATGTATCGCGGTAGATATTTGAAATTTCACGAAAGGCATAATATGTACGGGGTATTTTATTTATTTATTTATTTTTTTGGTTTATGGGAAAAACGGAAAAATAGGATTGAATATCTATTTTATCAGTGAGTCTATATAATTGTGCATAAATATATAAAGTGTATATATAAAGTGTTCATCATCGTATTCCAATTTCTATCACTTTTCAGCGAGTAGCAGATGAGCGACTATCTTTCCATACGAACACAACACAGGCTACGCTTTCAGGTTTTGGGGATGAAGTTTTCAGAAACCCAATAGGTTTTCCATTAATTCTATGAAATATTCACGGGTCTCGCTAGTTATCAATAACAACATAAATGCGGAGAACTGGCAGAATCGCTTGCACACCGGGAGAAATTCTTCGCAGCATTTCGTTTGTCATTACGCTCTGAGGTCGACTTTGTCTTTTATCATTTCTCTTATCATTTCGGAGTCGGAGTAATCGACAAGCTCCATCCTCCAACATTTCATGTCTTGTGTCTATAGTAGAAAGGGTCATCAATAACAACATAAAGTAATACCACTCATAACTTAATATGGTACCTAACGGGTTTAGTACCGAGATATTGCATTATAATATGACAGCCAGAATTAAAGAAGATTCAACTTTACATGTAATCTTGTATTAAACTAGTGTCCCTAAAGTATTTCATGAGTATTGGAAGTACTACTTCGTGCTGCATTAGAACCACTACTTCGTGCTGCATTAGAACCACTACTTCGTGCTGCATTAGAACCACTGCTTCACATGAATATTTCTACAATTCATTTTCCATATTAAACAAAACTATTCACATAACGAAAGTACCAAATGGCTGGAGGTTAAACAGTTTGTATTCTGTCAGAGCAGTTTCTCAGTATCTCTGACAGAAAATTTAAAATCGCAATTGCTTTATTACGATCCACTGCTGCGAGCATCTGAAGATACTCTCAGTGTATCTTGTGTACAATCAACAAGTGTTTTGGTAGCCTAGAGTACTGAGCGACAATCCTAAATATGAGAAGAGAAATTGTGTGAACAACACCGTATGCTGTCTGAAATCAGTGCAAGAATACCATTAATAATCGAGTAATCAATACATACATACATACGAGATGTGCAATAGTGGAATTCATTTGCCCAGAAGAAGCAAAGTTGATGTTGAAGATTAGTGAAAAAGGAAGAGTAAATAAGTAATAAAGACATCATTGCTGAACTAATTAGAAATCTGCAACAAACTTCATTTTGTTTAATAAGTCCCCGTTTTTATGAATAATTATTGGGGTACGCGGACGTGTAAATAGCTATTTCATTATGAATAGTACCGAAATAGGGGAGTTGGGCTTCACAAATCCAGAGACAACACACATAATTAAAAAAATTATAGCCAGTCATGATCCGCAGTGTGAGAATACGGTGAATATTCCAGAAATTTAACGTACAATGGGTGCATTCCTCTCTCTCTCTCTCTCTCTCTCTCTCTTTCTCTCTCTCTCTCTCTCTCTCTCTCTCTCTTTCTCTCACACACACACTTTCTATCTATCTATCTATCTGTCTGTCTGTCTGTATGTATGTATGTATGTCTGTCTGTCTGTCTGTCTGTCTGCTTGTATGTATGTATGTATGTCAGTCTGCTTACAATTATATGTACATGCGTTTGAAATGAAAACATTAATGTACACATATAAGACGAAACAAAGATTCATACGTGCAATGCTATCTACGTAAGTGCGCATGTATACATGTGCTCTCAAACATTCGTACATACATAGTTACATGCAGGAGGAAGGAATGGAGTATGGGGATGCGCCGAACAACTTTTCACAAACAGAGCTGTACTGTCTAAAGTGGAAAAAACACAGTAGGAGCCTTACAACAGTATGGCTTAATTGTAGGAAAGCATTCCACTCCATTCCCCACACATGGTTGTTGAAGTATCATTTGGTAAAAGTGTCTGCTACCTTAATTGCTGCCATTGAAAGGTTCACAAAGACCTGTGCATCAATTTTTCATTTAGAACTGAGAGCGGGACAATCGTCTCCGATATTATAAATATTTCAAAGGGAAAATTTCAAGGAGATAATCTTTCAGTAATTCTGTTCATTTTGGCATTCATTCCATTATTATTCCTGCCACAAGAATCAAATGGCTATATGCTAGGGTCTGCAGGTGCTAGAGTTTTTATTGTAACCCATAATTTCATTTTTATGTTAAAAATTTTAATAATTTAATAATGACCTGGATGTAGTGGTCATGAGTCCAAGAGAGGATTGGCATACCATAAGAAAAAAAAGAAAGAAAATGACCATGCACGGGTATGTTTCCCGAGGACTTTAAGCAGACAGGAATGTCAATATGAAGCGCCGTTTCATGTCGATATTGGACTCGAGACCACTACATCACACTTCGAATGTTGTGCATTCGCAATTCAGAAACAGAAGATTGCTGCGAAATACATATTAAACAATAGAGGCAGTAAAGCCCTTGCAACCAAAAACGTAGATTATGTCATATTTCTGAGGACGACATCTTGCATGTCATTAGCAGCTGCCCAAAAATATCTTCAAAGTTCTACCTCCCTATGCGACATGACTTTGTCGCAAAAATAATGTACAATGCCATTCGGGAAACAAAACGACTGTCCTGAAATAAATATTGAGCATACACCTGTTATTGAGTGCATACACAAATATCGTAAATCTAAAATAATTTTCATGTTTTAACTATAGGTTTTTGTTTGTGCGTATCATCATAGGCACAATGAGTTACATAACAACAGTTTGGTATAAAGCTTGTTAATTCTATGATTGTCCAATTTTATCGCATTATGATAATTTGTAAGACATTTCATAAATTCTCAAACTGAGCTACCTGGAATGAACATATACACACCTGTGCAAATGGAATACATACATATGGAATACATACGTATATACTTATATACGTATGTTCGTGGGTACAAGCATACAAACATATAAACATATATACATATTAAGTAATCACACTCGCATTCTTAAGAGACATTTTCACCTATTGGATGATTGCAAGTATATCCATACATACTTCACATATAAGTATGCATTAACTCACAAATACCTGGAATTATCTTCACTAAAACAAAATCGCTTTCTCACTTTGTTGGCAACCGGTGTGAATTTCACGAAAACCATCGCCTAGATTCTCGAGAAAACTATCACGTAGATTCCACAAAAAAAAAAAAAATGTACATATAGCCTTACATATCTGCATGTATGAATATGTTTATAAGTACTTACATATGTACATCAGGACTAGATACAGGCAAGAAAGACAAATGTATCAACATCAACGTTAAATATTATATAAACAACTTTGAAACTTACTTCAAAGATGTCAGCAAGCTGTAAAAAGAAAAAATAACATCGGGAAAAGAACAAATAGTTGGATACTGGTGTTATACGTCGCTTTTCTACAGAAAACCTGATATTCAATGTATATTTAACTCTTTTGATGCCAACTCACGCGAGACTGTCCCTGATTCCATGGATCAAATTTCCTTTCTTAAAGTAATCCAAATAAATGCCTTCCAGGAAAATATCGTGTTAATTTATGTCCAAACGTAAGCTTAATAATGACAGTTATTTTATTAAATTCTTTATTATTTTCTAAACGAATTTAAACAAATCAATGTATTCCAAGGAAGTCTAGAACAGTTGTTCTCAACCCTTTTAATATAATATCTTATTATATTTATATAGTTAAACATAGAATTGCATAGAAAAACTGTTAAAATATTTTGTGTATTGTAGAAGTATAACTAATTTATTGTACATAAACTTCAACAACAAAATCTGATATGGACCCACGAAAGTCATATGGACTCTGGTTGAGAACCACTTGTCTAGATAAATACACTAAATTAGCTTTCAAAGCGTGGACAATCTTGTTGCCAAGAATGGAAACACTGGCTTGCTTAAGCAATATGAATAAAGTTTACACAAGGGTTTTAAGCCTCCAGAACCATTGCAATTCAGCGAAGCAAGCTGGAAAGAAGTGAATGTAAGATGTGTACCAAACGACCTTTAAATAAATAATGCTGTGGTGTCTGAAGGAAGAGAATACCACGGAGAACTGGTGACTATGGAAGTCGATTAAAAAAATGTATTCGATGACACTCCCTGTTCGTCGTTACTTGGATCAAAACGTTAAGGAAAAGAGCCTTTGCAAGGCATACAAGTATCATGTAACCGTAAGTGGAAAGGTTATCAACGGTGTTACAGTGTTACAAATCCTTCAAAATGAATATTCCAAGAACTTCTGTTCATTTGACATTAACTTTAATAATATCTTTTACAAAATTCCAGTGGTTTTATTTTAGGGTCTACAAAGTGAGGATGCCTCGCTGGCGGCATGCTGTCAAACGTAACTCATATGTAACACGCTGTCTAAACTACTATACAGGGCTGAAATATTTACTGAAGGTAGAACGCAAACTAGAAAATAATATTGTATGAAGAAAAACTAATATCCTTTAGAGGCTTAAGTAAATTAATTAAATATACTGGTAGGGTCAGAATAAAACCGAAACACATCCACGACTAGAATAATTCTTTGTATCGAAAGAATAATAAACGATTGTTCAGTAGTTTTGAATTTTTAACAGCAATAATTCCTAATTATTTTTCGTTTTTTTGTTGCTACTATTTTATCAAGAATTTGCATATCTTCTTTGTTACGATTATATGTATTTAGTATGTAATATATTTCCAATTCTTTATCTTTTACCTGTTTCAGTCATTGTTCTGCAGTCATGCTAGGGCACCGCCTTGAAGGTTTTAGTTGCAGAAATCAATCTTACTTTGTAGTTTGATACTTATTCTATCGATCTCTTTAGCTGAAGCTATGTTATGAGAACGGAAGCGAACCAATACCGGTTGCGAAGCGGTGATAGGACAGACACAAGCACAAAGACACATTCGCACATACACAAACATACGCACATATATAAGTTGGGATTCATAGTTTCCGTCAACCAAATTCACTCACAAGGCATTAGACTATAGCAAAAAGCTCATGTCCAAGATGCCGTGGGACTTAACCCCAAACCACGTGACTGCATATTAAACTACCTATGCGATCTACAAATGATTACAATGCTTTAGAGATGGCAGAAGAGTCTGATTTGGAAAGTCTACGAAAAGTAGATAGCTCGGCAGTTGATACCCGATGTGCATGAGGGAGTTGTGGAAGCCTACTCTGATTTTCTGGAAGCATTTGAAGCCAGTTGAAGGCAGTTTTTTTTCCGATCTGGTGGCAAGAGTTGAAACGTAGAGGCAAATGAAGGCTCACTTTATGCAATGGAGTCACATCTCTTCTCCAAGATCAAAGTTCAAGATGGAGCGAAAGTAACGGTAGCTGTGTTTTAGGATGACAAGTGTGACATTTCTTCGAATTTTGGAACGTGACTGTACCATGAATAGCGAGTAGTACATCCTAGACACTCAAAATGCTTGGCAAAGCCACAAGGAGGGAAAACTCAAACAAGAATCTAAAAATGATTCACATTGACCATGACAATGCATGACCACCCGCATCAGCAAAAGAGGCAGTTAGCAAATTAGGCTGGTCAGTGGTCCCCTGTCAATTGTACAGTCCAGATCTGACACGGTCCGACTTCCACTTGTTCGGTCTAACGAAGTACAGTCTTCGTAGACAAGGATAGTCAGGGTCAAAATGGCTGTAAAGTAGGTACGACATGTACATACAATCGTACTACCTGAAATAATTTCATGGAAAATGTAAGTTGGGCTCAACGACGGTGCAAATGCATAGCTTGTGATGGTGAGTAGTACCTTTGTATAGATGAAGTGTTATTCTACTTGTTGGTGCAATTTAAACAATCTGTGTCAGTTAATAAAAAATTACGGTCACTGTTGCTATAACTCTTGTATATTATATTATATTATAATTAAACTCACCAACAAAATGTTTTCAACTCTTAATCCCCACGTAGAAAAAGGTAGATTAAAGGAAAAGTTTACTATTTCATGCCTAAATTATTATGTGGGATGCTTGTAACTTCACTCTAAAACTATAAGCCCGAAATTAATAGTATTAAAATCTTCGTTTTCTGCACTAACGTAGGAGGTCATGGCTTGTAATAAGCAAGGGAAATGGGATCTGTAAGTTTTATGATAGCTATTTTAGTATCCCCTGTTGTTGAATTAACTTTGTCGTTTATCACTCCGGTAGTTAGTAAAACAAGATTCTTCAATATAATAGGAACAAGAAAGTAGTTAGCTTTAAAAAAAAATCGATATCATTTATAAACGTGTAAATGGATCAACGACACATTAGTAAGTTCTTCGGGAGGTAAATCTACAGAATAATTTCCCCAAGCTAGATTGTATATTGTTCCCGATTTTCCAGTTTGTGTTGGAAATAATTGGTTTCTCGAATTGCTGAAATGTCCCTCGTGGTTGTTGAAGATATTCACCTGCTGGTAGTTACTTTCTGAAAGAGGGCTTTAGCATGGAATAAGATTTTTGATTACGCCAGCTATTCTATGCAATCTCTAACATCATCCTTATTTTGAACAAATTTCGATAGACGGCAACTATGAAAATGTCGGTAGCTTTTATCTATCTATCTATCTATCTATCTATCTATCTATCTATCTATCTTTCTTTCTGTATGTATGTATGTATGTATGTATGTATGTATGTATGTACGTCAGGCAGTTATGTTTCATGTACTAATCTAACTATCTGTCATTTTTCCTTCGTCGATATATATCTGTTTCCACGGTTTTCACGTCAATGTTTACATGCTTACATTGACGCGGAAACCAGGGCACTTTGATCAAAGTACTTAGACATATTTGACATATACCAAGTTACAGACACTTCGTTGTCATCTTCCCCGCCAGAATTGCAGTAGACCAGTAATTGGTTTGTGGCAAACCTAAACAACAAGGTGAATTCTCGACATCTGTAGCATAAACTAACTAACTAACTAAATAAATAAATAAATAAAACGGAAAAGGAGTTTGAATCAAATGGCAAAATGCTAGACACGCACGACTGACTGACTCCACTCTGAAGTTGAAGGTTTCCAGATTGTTCTGATATTTATGCACGACAGATATATAAACTGAGATAATTTTACCTAAGTCTTCTGCTCATAAAAGGGGAAGAAAAAAAAGCAATCGCAGATTTTTGCAACATTGACAAAGGAACAGACAGTACAACACATCATCTACGCTGCTACGTTGCATTTATTTTCTCTATTACAAAACAATTCATGCATATTATAACTCGTACTGGAGAAATTGTCTGGTATATCATAACCCCCGATATTGTTAAAGTGCTTTGTTCGTGATTGTCGTAATTGATCAGGTTTTCATTGTGAAGAAGAGCAAAAGGCGTTTATGTTCTATTATTAGTGTTGCGTTATGCACCTAATAATGACTTATAAGGCTCAATAATCCGCATCACTTAGGTATTAATACGCACTTCAGGATTCTTGCTACTATTCTCAGTGAGCAATAGGAGTAGCAATGAGTGATTAATAAGGAATGATTTCTAAGAAATGAGTGATTTCTAAAGAATGATATACTTTAATCTTTTCAAATGAATCTAAAACTGAAAAGATGGGCTTCACCGGAGTGTCGTTCAACGGCAATCTAACCAACTGTAACAAACAACAAACAGAAGCGTTTTAAGGCGCTTACAATGTTTGCTTCGCAACCACGTGACTCCGGGTTTGTTCCTACTGCAATTGCACAATACCGATGCATAGAAATCAGCTGGTAAAAACTGTGCGGAAGCCCACAGGAAATATGTAGGAACAATTTCTTTTCTATTTTCGTTTGGCAAGAGAATAATAAAGTGAATTTACATTTGTTTTAGAGCTTCACACTGAAAGCTTTAAATACTGTAGTTTATCTAGTTTAAATTTTTCTCTGTTTTTAACCACTATGTGTTGTGCATAAATACTTATTAATTATATATATATATTTAATCGCGCAAGTGTATATATATATATATATGTTCTAAATTTCAGATTCCAACCATAAATTGATTGCAATAGAAATATGGCATTGATCCGCCAGTTCATCAATCATGTTCAAAAGAAGATCAATTTTCATATAATACAAAACAAAACCTGTCATAAAAGCATTAGTGAACAACATATTTATTCTCTACTGAATTCCCCGCAAAAATAAATAATTAATGATAGAAGTGTTACCTATAATACAGCAAAGCACAAAAATAAACAGAAAGACATACATTAATAACAAGGAAAATTAAGGACTCGACTGAAGGTATGTAAATCTAACGATCAAATTTCAAATTCCAGTATTAACGCTTGCACGAATCTCATTGGCCTGCTTTCTATAAAGAGTCAGTCAAATAGGCCAACAACAACTCAGCCTCAAGATGAGCCACGAAAAGTCTAAAAACTTCGATGATGGGTTTGCGAATTTTACTATTCTGAAGTCATATGAAAATACAAATAGTTATTACTCTACGAAAATCAATAAAACTAGAACAGAGTTGTATAATCAATACGTTAATACATGTCTAAAAAAGAAAGCCGTTAGCTGTATATACATATTTGTGTGTGCGTGCACATACGTATGTGTGTGTGAGTGTGCTTGTGTGTGTGCGAGTGAGTTTTTGTATGTGTGTGTGCGAGTGAGTTTTTGTATGCGTGTGTTTCTATATTTCATCGAGGTATATCGATCAAGAGAACCTATAAACTAGAGTACTTCAAATGAAGCCCTTTGTCGTATTTGTTCTGTCCCGAGGTACAGATACTTTTGTGTTAATCTCCCTGCGACATTCTATAGACCAGTAACTGGCCTATTTTAAATTTGTAAGTAGTAACGATATTGCTCACTAATTTTCCATATAAGCTAACATACTTCACCAGCTGCCCGATATACTTATTGGTTCCGAACATTATTACAAAAGTTAACATTATGGTATATCACAGGTACTTGGTTTATCGATTCCGACAAAGACGAAATCAAAGAATTCAGAACGGAGGGCTATATGATAAATACTAAAAGGCATTTAGCCCGAACCCCGATTGATTCTGATATTACAACCATATTCAATATAGACAGACAATTACAAATTCAGGTAGAGGGAGCAGTCTTGTTCTTCTTAGTACCTGTTTTATTATATAGCTGGCAGTTACATAATATATTTCGTTATGTAAGGAAGAAAAGCAAAAATGGATCACTTTGGAATTTGAGGCCAGGACATAGAGAAACATAGCTGCATAGTGCATGAAAGCATAACATTTTTATTCGTTGTTCTTCTGATTCTATCTCCGGCCCACCCTTGGCTCTGTTGTAATAATAGTATAAAACGAAGGATAATGTTGCTATCTAAATTTGGCTCAAATATACAAATTATGCAGAGAGAAAGGTAAAAATCAATACAATCCACTCTAGAATTTATTCTATATTATGCGATTCATGCACTTGACTCTATTACTTAACAATTATTTGACTCAAGTACCTATGTCTTGTAATTATTTCTATTACTTGATTCATGTACTTCATTCTAAATACGTCATACATCTGTAGTTCTATAAGGAGAGCTACGAGTCTTACAGAAACTCAATGGTATTTCGTAAGATATTTGTAAGTAGCTTTATCTCTCAATCCAATAAATACTTTATATATATGCAATACTCCATCAAATTTCTTCCGGATTAATTTGGAAGAAACTACAGTAAAATAGTATTCTTGAACTTGTTCGGAGTTGTTCATCATATACTTTATTATTATATTCATTTGCATGCATTGTAGTTTTTTATAGATCAGTGCAGTCAACCAGTAAATTTATCTCTATCTATCTATCTATCTATCTATCTATCTATCTATCTATCTATCTATCTATCTATCTGTCTGTCTGTCTGTCTGTCTGTCTGTCTGTACCTGGCTGTCTGTTTACCTGCCTATCTGTCCGTCTATTTCTTTGTCTATCTGTGTGGTAAGAAGCTTGCTTCCCAACCGTATGGTTCCGGGTTCAGCTCCACTGCGTAGCACCTTGGGCAAGTGTTTTCTACTATTGCCTCAGGCCAACTAAAGCCTTGTGAGTGGAATTGGTAGACGGAAACTGGAAGAAGTCCGCTGTGTATATCTATCTATCTATCTATCTATATAT
>NC_068989.1:21175361-21179482 GCF_001194135.2 Octopus bimaculoides
GTATACATAATTGAGTTTTTAAATGACTGAAATAACAAGTAATTAAAAATGCGACATTTCATGTGAAAGAGCCTAATATTTTTTAATATACGGCAATATATGTTTTGGGTTGTAGGAAAGTATTCTAGAAATTAAACTCATTGTACAGATATATATCACTATATTTCTATAATTACATTAGTATTGTCATGATTTTGTGGTGTTTCTGTCTATTTTGTTGAGGTTAAATATCTAAGAACTTATATTTCCTAAACACATATATCTTACCTTGACGGAGTTTCTATTAAAACGTTTGTGGTATCTATGAGAAACGTGAACAAACGTACTTAGCATAATTAGCATCATCTTGCTATATTAATGGACACATTTATCAGTTTTCAATTAAATCATTCTATTTTTCTGTTGCTTTCCTTAGTTAATCTTATTAGATTGGTACTATATTCTTTATCATGTCATTGAATGCTCTATGGCATTAAGGAGTGACAATACTTTCACGATATTTACTGATGATGCATTTAGTGGAAGCAGACGGATAATTAAAAGTTTCGTTAATGTACTTATATTCTTCATTCATCTTATTATATGAGACTTACTTATCAGGGTTTAAGATTAATATTATGTCTCGGAATTTTACTGTTTTCAGGATAATGTTCATCGCAATACTTAGATTCAATTGTCTGTATATACTAATTAATAATCTACCAAGTTTTTCTACGCAAAATATACCTGTACATTTATGTGTGTGTGCATATATGCATGCATTTATATGCATGTGTGTATATATTATATATATGTGTGTGAATATGTGTGTGTGCATGTGTGTGTGTGTGTGTGCATGTGTGTGCATAAGTAAATACGTTTTACCATTCAGTTGGAGTAATTCTCCATTCGAGAGAAACGAAAAATAGCAGTTAAAATGCCCAGAAGAAGCCATTGCTTATTTATCACATCATAACGTATTTTAAAGTGCAATATGTACACTGACAGTTGAGTGAAACGTCACGTAGACAAAAAGAACTCAATATGACTGCAGAATGATTAAAGAGTAAATATTATATGAGCTCTGTTTCCTTTAAACTATTACTTATGTATGTATGTGTGTGTGTATGTATGTGTGTTTGTATGTGTGTTTATGTGTGTGTGCATAAACACACACAGGTGTACTAGTTTGACGCTCAGGAAAGTGCGAAATATATATTTGCATCTGTATGTAAGCATGCATATAATCGTACATATAATTATACACACACGTGTGTATACATACAAACATACCCACAAAACGTGCACATGTGCATACACACACATATCCACAGTTCCTTTAAAATTAAGGTAGTGGCCAACTGAAGTTTCTATTTTAGGTTCTTCCTCTGGTTCTGTGAGAAGAAATTTTGGTTTAAAAGAATAGCTTCCTCACTGGAAGTGGGGTAATATATAATTGCAATTAATTTCAAATTATTTCAACTCTCCATCTCAACTATACCACTCTGTACTCAGATCTATGCATTTTGTCCGACACACTAACGGTTCTGCCACCTTACTGCATTTTTGCATGTATGAATGTATGTATGTATGTATGTATGTATGTATGTATGTATGTATGTATGTATACATGTAGACTAGTTCTTCTCTTTGAGTTTATGTTGTCCATGTACAGAGTGTGGGATTACATTTGTGCAAATCCTTTTCTTACTATAAAAATTATCATGCACAGTATCGCTTCAAAAAGTAAGACCTCTCACAAAAATGGCTGGTCGTAGTCTTAAAAGACAATCATTCACATGCAAAGTAGAAATTGTACTGGCGTAAATGGCAATAAGGACTCTGGAACGAGTTCGCAAAAGAGCTCCAACGTCAATCATACTTGTCAACTGTGTGGAAAAGAATGTAGATTTGTGGCTGGACTGAAGAGTCATCATCGCATGCGTGGGACTTTCGATCAGGAGATGGCAATACACGAACACGAGGTTGCAGATATCGTGTATGTATGTATGTATGTATGTATGTACGTATGTATGGACAGATGGATGGATGCATGCGTGCATGTATGTGCGTGTATATATTGTTCCAAACATTTGACTGCTGTCATCCTGCAGCACCGCTTTAAAGGGATATTTTATTCCCCAGGATTTATTCTTTGAAAGCATAGTACTTATTCTATCGGTCTCTTTAGTCGAACTACTAAGTTATGGGACATAAACACACCAGCATCGGTTGACAAACGATGGCTGGAGAGACAACATAAATACATACACACACATATACACGCATACTTATCTATATATGTATGTATGTATGTATGTATTCCTGCATGCATGCATGTATATTTCGTATGTAGGTTTTGTATGCATGTATGTTTACTTCATTTAGATTTATTACGCTCTAAGTCTATCTCTTGTTAGGACTTTCATTCATTACTACTGGCACAATACTGGAAGCTAATATAAATAAGACGCATAGTCACAAAGATCGGGCAGTAACACGAAAAAATAATATACTAAATCAATAACGGAAAAATTAGAAAATAAATCAGAATATAGGGTCGGAAGAGACAACATGGTAGATAAGAAAAAGAAGCGTCATGAAAAACACAGTTTATGTTTTGACATTAACAGAACATTAGAAAACACGCATAAGTTTATATTCATATATTTTATTGATAATATGACTGTGTTCTGCTTTTTTTTTAATATAGTTTTTTTCCTTTTATTCTTTACTTTATACGCCATCAGTCATATATTTAATATTGTTTGTGACGGTTTTGTTTGTGTTATTTTGTATGTGTGTATTGTCTGTACTTTTATTTTAGTGTAATACTGAGAGCTGCTTCTTCCCCCATTTATAGCCTGTTTCCGTGGGAATTATGGAATTATGTATATATATATTGGGAGTAATATGATTTAAAATGACGTAAGGTAATAGCTACATACAATTAATGTTCTGGAGTTAACCTATTAAGCTATTAAGGATTTCCCACTGTCGAAACTTTCATTGACGCCCTGCTATATACACTGGTTTATTTAGCTTTTGTATTAGTACAAAAATTGAATAACGTGATTTGATACCTATCTGCCAGCTAATGCTTTTATTATATATAAGCGCGGGTGTAGCTGTGTAGTAAGAAACTTGTTCCCGAATCACACAGTTTGGGGTTCAGCGCAAATGTGTGACACATTGGGTAAGTGTCTTCTACTATAGCCTCGAGCCGATCAAAGCCTTGTGTGTGGATTTGGTAGAAAGAAACCAGTCGTAGATATATATATATATATATATATATATATCCTATTTTCTGCTCCCTCTCACAGAAATAATAGTAATAAAATTTGTAGGTTGTGTTTGGAAGAAAACTATCGCATAATGAGAATGAATAGAAATTTGGTTAATACTAAGGATGAGAAAGTCGACTGGTGTAAACACATGACCAAATTCCTATTTATCAATCTTAAATATTTCTTCATTCTCTCTTGCTTAGATTAGGTTTTGGTGTTTTTTTAAAAATATTTCTATATATTATCTTTTTTTAGGGCATATGATTACTCATCATATCTACTTTACATTATTATGCCTTACACTATTTTGGTATTTTTTTTATTTAACATCTCCTTCTAACAATTGCATCACTCACCTTATATAGAGCTAACACTTTATCCATCTCTCCTTACACCTTATTTTTTCTCAATATGTCTGTTTTCTTTTTAAAAATTATATCTTTCCTTAGTATATAATATACCCATATTTTTTGTATTTTATTTTATTAGCTCAATGTGTCCATTTAAATCCCCTCAACACACCCATTCTAACTATTAATGGTTTATGTTACTTGTCACTATACCTGGTAATTAAATATATTTTACTGCTGATATATGCAAACAAGTATGCACATATAGAACTTCTTGGTGTCCTGTATGTCTACAACTATGTGTGCATATCTAGGTATGGATCTTATATCATCTGTGTGTGTATATCTATTATTTTGTGTTTATTTACTATATGTTGCCATTAACATGTATCTTTTAATATGAACGTGTGTATCTGCGTATATACGTATGTTTCGCATACACACACACACACACACACACACACACACACATATATATATATATATATATATATATATATATATA
>NC_068989.1:21179702-21181310 GCF_001194135.2 Octopus bimaculoides
ATATATATTTGTACGGTGTGTCTTCTTTTATGTATACCCTAATAAAAAAAACACAACTACAGTTCCTATATCTATGAATACTAATGGGCAATTATGCCTGTACTCACGTATGAGTAAATATATACAAACACTTTTTTCCTTGAAACATTTTTTCTCTGACATTATGTATAAATTTTTTGTATACTTATATGCACCCCCATACCCGTACCTTTTCTTATATTTTTAATACACAATACTCTTCTATTACTTGACTATTAATACTACCCTAATACCATTAAATATCCCAGTTACATTATGCCAAGCTAGTTCCTTTACCTAATTTTTTAAATTTATACTAAAATATAGTTACTTTATAACCTTACATATCAATACATATAAAATCGACCTTTATTTACTATTTCATTCCCACCTCATTTACCTCCCCTACATTCTTTTATCTTTCCGTATTCCAGCATCCATTAGTTATTTCAACTTCACTTTTTTCATCTTTATAGCCACAGCAAGTATTTACTATCTAAATTGTAATAACAACTATTTTTTTTTTCTGTTTTTACTTATTTTCTACCTTATATTTAATACATTCTAACGAATGTTCGTTCTTATGCAAACGTAAGCCCATCTTAGGTATCTTATTCACTCACTCTTTAACACTTTTTTACCTCTCTAACACTTGTTTAATTTAACTATATAGTAACTCCTTATACACTATCTCCTCTAGATTAACTTCATTCTCATGCATTAATTTTTTTTTTAAATATACACCACACTAAGTAATGTTTTTAACTGTCAGGTCATATCTTAAATGGACATTTCTATACAATTAGTCATTTCTATACAATTTTTGCCCTACACGACTTATTTGGTGTTAACATTTCTAGTCTTCTTACTCATCTATAGAGAGAACGTCTCTGAAACCTCTTTTGCTTATATTTTAAAATAACTGTTATAGCCTTCAGTTATATTTAATACCTAACAGGACTCACATCTCTTTTTCTCATAACGATAAATATGAATCTCCTGGATTCTATTCTGCTGTTTACTTTCTCAAGTTCGTTGTAAAAATTTTGTTTATACTTCTTGCACTGAAGAGTACATTGATATATAATTTATTCAGTTAATTTAATTTAATTCAACTCAATCATGAATTTGCATTATTTTATATCTATGTACGAAACGATATTCTGCATGAATTAAAATTCTCTTATATATTCTAGCAACTTCTTTTCTCCATTTTTATCTAAATCGATGCGTTTTATGAGATTTCTTTCCATCAATTCACAACGCATCGTATACAAGTATTATTTTCATCTTCGTAAACTTACGCCTGTAAACTACCAGCAAAATATGAAGAATCAACATTAGAAATCTGTTTTGGAAACCTCCAAATTAACGGACGAATAAAAATTCAAACTTTTTACACCTATCTACATACATACATACATACATACATAGAAAAGATGTTTATCTCTTCCATTTTTCGCTTTTCTCAAGGCAAACTTTCCCTCTCTCTGTACATTCTTAGCACACTCTCTCTCTCTCTCTCTCTCTCTCTCTCTCTCTCTCTCTCTCTCACTCCCTATAAAAATATATCACTCACGTGAGTTTGTG
>NC_068989.1:21181381-21185722 GCF_001194135.2 Octopus bimaculoides
GTGTGTGTGTGTGTATGTGTGTGTGTGTGTGTGTGCTTGTGTGTAAGGAATTTCGTTCGGGCAACAAAGTGATTTAAAAAATGGATTTAAAAGACAATGTATTTTAATGCCCCACTTTTCTGTTAGAAAATGAAAGGAAGAACGGTGGCATACAAGACCTACTTGATTAAGAAGGGAAAAAATTGATCACATGACAACAGAGCAAGTAGAGAAGGCGCTGAAGCCAACCTGGCAAGAAATAACATACCTTGCCAGACGGTCGATATTTAGAGAAGTTGAAGGCAGGTTCATAAATGAAAGCACGGCGAAAAAACACGCGGCAACACCACTAAGGGACGAAGAGTTAGTACTTCAACCTACGTACCTGGGACAGAGAGCGTCTCGGGTAAGGGTTGAAGGAATTCCACCAGAGATAGATTCGGCCTGGATAGCGGCTGCTGCCTTGGATGAGACCGAGGACAAAATAGCAGTACTCTAGCCACAAAAACGGAAAGCGTGAATTGGAAATGTCAAGTTTTGAACATGATAATTCAAGGTTCAAATGAAGCAATAGAAGAAATGGTGGAGATGGTGAATGTGAACGAAACCATAATGAATGTAAGGGTGGAGGGCAGAATATCTCGCTGTTTTAAATGTGGTCAGAAGGGCCACATAAGAGCGGAATGCTCTCCACCGGATAAAAGAGTGGAGGAAATACAAGAAGATCCTGAGGAGAAGCCACAAGAGAAGCCCCGGGAAGGACAAGAGGAGGAAGAAATGGTTCCAGAAAAAGAAAAAAGAAGAATGGGAAAATACTGGAAAAACAAAGAGAAGGAAGAGGAAAAAGACAAGTCCGACACACACAGAACTTCACCCAACAACTACCCAAGGCGCACCCATACCCTCTTTGTCCCACCCTCGCTCTGCAGACACTAAGCCTTCCCATTCCCCTCCATCACAAGAACAAAAGAAAAGATTACATTCACACAATGACTGACAAATTTCCCCTCCCATTGGCTGTTTTGCGTGTATAATGTACGATGATGATCTGTTTGAAAAGGCAATTGAATGGGAGAACACGGATCATGTTGATATAGAGGCTAAGGACGGAGTGGAAGGTATAGGGCTATTAATAACGGAACAGCAAAGGATGGGAAGAAAGAGACACCAGGGGGAATATGAACTGGAAAGTTGACTTTGAGAAAGAAAAACTTCCACAGGATATAGAATTTAAAGAACTTTTAAAATGTATGGCGTAAACATAATGGAGAACAGAGGAAAGGAAGCAAGCGATGTTACTTGATGGGGCAAGTTACACCATTTTCATTTTTACATTTTTACATCTTTCATTATATCATACGTTTTATTATTATTTTTTTTATTTTGGCAATTGTATGTCCCCAATGTTATGTATGTCCTTCTTTGTTGGCCCTTTATGGGTAATAATAAATTTATTTGTGCTGCTTTGCAGCGGTTTGTGTGTCTAACGTTTGTTTGTTTGGCTTTTTTTTGTCGTAAGAGGAGAGATAGCTTGGCAAAGGCATATCTGTAGAAAATTATAGCTTCTCAGACATATCGTCGGCCGAGGAAGAGTTATTGGAGGTGGTCCAGAAAATGGACTATAAACTGAAAGAAATTTTGCCGATGTAGTAAAATGTCAGGGGACCGAATTGAATATTGAGGAACTCGGATGACAGAGAGGTGAAATGAATCGTGATGGTTTCGATGTAAAGTTATCGCCCCCGCAAGAAATACGAAACAGGATAAAGGATAAAACTATAAAGTATCGAACCTTTTCGATAAACAAAGGTAAGATAGATATTGTCACTACAGAGCAGGTAGAAAAGGCGCTGAGGCCAATTTGAAATGATATAGTGTACCTGGCAAGAGGTACGACGTTCGGTATAGTGGAGGTGAGGTTTCGAGATGCAGCATCAGCGAGAAAACGGGCGGCGACAAATATCAGGAGTGAGGAAGTGGTGCTTTTTCCCCCCTTACCGAGGAATGAAAGCTACAAGAATGAGTGTCGAAGGGATCCCACCAGAAATTAATGTGGCGTGGGTGGCAGACGCTGTCCTCCTTGGAAATGAGGACAGCATAGTTGTTCTCCAGCCCACAATGAAGGATTGCGTTCGTTGGAAGGGACAGACGCTAAATATGATAGTACAAGGTTCAAATGAAACTTTGGAAAATATTACGGAATCAATAATAATGGAGGAAACAGTAATTACAGTCAGGGTCGAAGGCAGGTTTCCACACTGCTTTAAATGTAGCCTAAAGGGCAACATTAGAGCAGACTGCACGACAAGGACCAGAAATGCAGAAGAGAAACAACCAAATAATAAGGAGGAGGGAAAAGAAGACAACCCCAGAAAGGATGAGAAAGTAGCAGAAACAGAGGATAAATGGGAAAAGACCACAGGAAGAAAGAGAAAGAAAGCAAGTGAATTGAGCTGTAAACCCCAATCCACACCCATCCTACCCACATCCTCTCAGACCCACCATCCCCTGCTGACACGAACCCTACCTATCCCCATCCGACACAAAAACAAAAGAAAATGTCAAACACACACAAAGAAGTTCAAAACCCCTCCCCCAAGGCAAAAAAGGAGAAAAAGTGTAAAGTTTACATGTTATATCGAGATAATGATGAACTGTTAAATGAAGTGTTGTCATGGGACGGCTTGAAAGAAGTTGGACCTGTTGGGTTTGATAATATTTTGGAGTTTCACAGGTGTGTGATGCCAGATAAAGAACAGGAGATAATACGTACGTTTAAAAACGCTTATGGTTCATTGAAGTTGGACTACGACTGGGGCTTACTTCCAAGTTACACAACTTATGACAAGCTGTTAGAGGAAACGGGCTTTGACATGTTAGAAGGATCGGGTTTTAAAAGGTAGAAAATAGTGTTGCTCGTAATTGGGGCGAGTAGTTCCATTTTCATTTTCATTTTTCGTTCATATTGTCATAATTTTAAAGTTTTGTTGTATGTCCCAAATGTCTTGTGTTGTCCCATTTATGTGTGCTCCTTGCGGGCAATGAAAGAATATATATTATACAAAATTTATTATGGATTACTGCAGAAGACTTACCAAAGGGGCATTTACTGATTTCAAGATTCTCATAATAAAGTGTACTTACCAAAATCAAAAACAGTATCTTTTAATTTATATTTCAAACAAACACCATTTTCCCATATTACTTCATATTTTAAAAAAAAACTACCATTTGATAAATTATACAAACTTCACATTTTATATCTCTGAGGTGCAGAAGTATTGTCTATAAAAGTTTATCAATATAGGATGCCATTATAGAGACAATACTCTTGCGAAACAAAAGTAAGATGCTTTAAAAACTTAATTTTAAACTATTAAATTTTAAACTGTCATATTTATTATTATATATTTATACTTATACATATTTACACGCGCACACACACACACACACACACACACACACACACACACACACACACACACGCATATATATATATATTTATTTATTTATATTTTTAATACAATAATTATTCTACACGTGTATATATCTTTCTGAAGAATTTTCTGATATTAATTTCCTGATATTATTAACAATATATGTATATATGTGTGCATGTTGGTGCATATGTGACATGTCTACGTATACTTTCCTCCCACCAATGTATATTCACAAGGCTTTGGGAAGTCTAAGGATGGGTCGCTGAAAACATATCAATCAAGAGTTATGTTTGATTAGAAGAGTTATAGCCTCCGCCAATATTTAATACTTTGTGAGACAGTTCGAAATAAATACAGAGTAGGTGGTAAAAAACACTAGCAGTAGGCATTTACGTGTCATTTTCATTATCACTAAGGAACAAACTGAGACCTAAGTTTAGTTTCCCAGATATAAATTGCAAAAACTCCCAACTGAGACACAATTCTTTTGATTCCAGCTGAACATTTATTTTTATGATCAGAAATTATTTTTTTAAAAATCTCCAGACACTTTTTGTGTCGTTTTACATGTGTAAAGTTGCACAAATTGTTTACAATTTGCCATCAGCCACGCACATTCTACATAAAATTGGAAAATGTAATAATTCCAACACACACACAACATAAATGAAAATGCATGTGGATATATCATATGAATATTTGCATTTCATCATATATAATCATATACCAAAAAATACTCAAACACGCACACACATACACACAAACGCGTACGTACGTGAGTGTGAGTAATATGCATATAACATATTTTTACTATACTTTAATATGTGTATATGTGTGTGCATGCATGTGCGTATATATGGGAATTTATATATGCATATGTGTTTGTATGTATATGTATATATATATATATATATATATATAT
>NC_068989.1:21187317-21189113 GCF_001194135.2 Octopus bimaculoides
ATATATATATATATATATATATATATATATATACATGCAAATATACATGCACACACACGCATACACACATACATATATTGTTTGAATGGCGGATGAACGCATGCTCAAATATCTGTTTTATGGTGAGCTTGCAGATGGAAATCTAAACCTAAAAAAAGGATTAAAGACGGCATAAGGACTACTATGAAGTCGCTTGGAATGGATCCAGAAGACATAGAAACCCTTGCTTCGGATCGAGCTGGATGGTGAACAAAAGTGTGGAGTAGAGTGAAAGCGTCTGAAGAGGCATGGATAAGACTCAAAAGAGATTTAAGGAAGAATGTTACGATTAAGAAGGTGAATGACAATGACGTTTTCTTGTGCATAGTTTATGAGAGACCATGCCTTTCTTTCGCTGGGCTCAAATCTCATTTGCGAACCCATGGAAAACGAACCTCCACCAACTATTCCGCCTATATGTCTGTGCACACCTTTGAATGCAATGTATGCCAGGTTTGCAAATCTAACGGGGTGCCACAAAGGACATTTTAAAATCTACAAATATCAGACCTTATCTGCAGTGGATCAAATCGGATATGCAATCTACGTGGGTGTCTTTTCATAACAACGTCTAGTTTAAAAAGCCACATCAGATGCTATGATGGTTCTAAGGTCTAGGTACAGGTGGTGGTCAAACATTGCATGAGGAGTAGACAACTACCATATATATAAGCGACTCGAAACATACACTGAGTCTATGGGAAAGAATGCTTGAATGAAAGAACTTGCTGAAGATAGTTTGCAAAATTCAGAAGTGGAGATTTCAGCTTTGAAGATGAAGATCGAACAGGACGTCCAGTTGAGCTTGATGATAAGCTCCTTAAGGCATTATTTGTAGAAAATCTTGCATTATCAGTTGAAGAATTGGCAATAAAGCTTAGTTCTAACCATACAACTGTTCATTGTCATCTTCAACAACTTGGAAAGGTTCCTAAACTTGGAAAATCGGTGCCTCATGAATCGTTCGAAAGCAACCACAAGTCCCGAGTTGACATCTGCTCTTCTCTTCATTCTCACAAACTCATTTCACCCTTTTTGGATAGACATGTGACTGGTGACGAAAGATAGATCTATCGAAATGTTAAATGTCGTAAACAGTGGCTCGGTAAAAGGGAAAAGGGTCAACCACAACCGAGTAGGGAACATCATGGGAAGAATGTTCTTCTCTCTATCTGATGGGATATATACATACATACATATATATATATATATATATATATATATATATATATACAAATCCCTTATATATATATATACATATATATAGAAATCCCTTCATGGAACTGTCACATTAAGTTGACATCATAGAACTACTTTATATATATAGGAGTGGCGGTGTGGTAAGTAGCTTGCTTACCAACCACATGGTTCTGGGTTCATTCCCACTGCGTGGCACCTTGGGCAAGTGCCTTCTACTATAGCCTCGGGCCGACCAAAGCCTTGTGAGTGGATTTGGTATATATACGTCGTATATATGTATATATATATATATGTATGTGTGTTTGTGTGTCTGTGTTTGTCCCCATCAACCATCGCCTGACAACCGATGCTGGTGTGTTTACGTCCCCGTAGCATAGCGGTTCGGCAAAAAGAGACCGATAGAATAAGTACTAGGCTTATAAAAGAATAAGTCCTGGGGTCGATTTTCTCGACTAAAGACGGTGCTCCAACATGGCCGCAGTCAAATGACTGAAAGAAGTAAAAGAGTAAAAGATTAAAGAGTAAAGAGTATATATATATATATATACATATATATA
>NC_068989.1:21189123-21191118 GCF_001194135.2 Octopus bimaculoides
ATGTTCAGTGAACAGTGTATCATAACAAATATCACTGCAAAGATTATCATAGGAATATTTTAGCAGTGTTTACTCTTGTGCAAGAATCTGCAGCACACAAATGTTATGCAGTAAAGCTCGGTGTTTTGATGTGCAATTTCTCTTGCCGGAAAATATGTCGTACATTCTCTCTATCTTTTCTGTCGGAAGGCTCGGAATCTTTGCTAATAAACCACAAATTTTTACTCTTCTGAAATTTCACTGCCGAGATAATAAATAGGTATTGATAGCTAGCATTAGTAGCCATATTTATCTCAAATGGGCCTACTGTGTTAAGAAATGTATTAAGGCACATTGGACAGTGTCATACCAAATATATAAAAGAACAAGCATAAAGTATATTTGGCGTTATCGCCGCAGATAAAATATTTTCCATAATTGCTGCTTTGTGGTTAATCTGTGATTAAAGGACAATCACCATAACCAAATTGCAACAATAACAACAAAAGCAACAACGATATCGACATCAATTACAACATAGATTTACTCAAAAATGGAAACAATAGTGTAAAAATATGGGATTAAGATAGATAGGCAGAGGGATTGGTCATGGATGGAAGGCTTTATGATGATAAGTCTGATATGTCAGGTTTGGATTGGCGACTCAGTAACAAAACAAAAACAACCACAACAGAAACATAGAAAACAATAATAACAACAAGGTACATGTTCTTATAAACGGAAATGGGAAAGTTGAAACGTGAATATATATACACACAAACAGACAGATTAATCACAGATGCAACATTTTTGATGAAATATGTAATGGTCTTGGTTGAAGCCAATGTCACAAAAATAATTATGATATAAATAAAGTGACATTTAAGGAAAAGAGATATTTTCTTTTTAAAGCTTCTGTAATATCCAACTCGATTCTTACAAAATATCGACGTTTCCGGTTGGAAATTATATAAATTCTCCAGAGACCACTCCTTCGTTGCGTACATGTAAAATTACAGAAATTGTCCATCGTTTGCCGTCAGCAACGAAATGGAATATGAGAATAAATCGAATCAAAGACTTAATGCATATGAAAACACCGGACAAATCCACATAGTAAATAAATGTGGGCAACCAACCAACATAAATATCTAAGTTAACAATGCACATATATGCATACCTACATACTAACATACATTCATACGACATATAAATGTATATCTAATATATATATATATATATATATATATATATATATATATATGTGTGTGCGTGTGTGTGTGTGTGTGTGTGTGTGTGTGTGTGTGTGTATTCATTTTCATGTGTGCATATCTATATACATCCATGTATATAAATATATATGTATATATATATGTGTGTGCACATATATGCATATGCCTGATTATATATATAGGTGCACATATATATAGAAGCATGTATATATGTGTGTGCGTGTGTATGTGTGTGTGTATGTGTGTGTGTGTATGCATGTATTTGTATGTGTGTGTGTATGTGTATCCAACTGTCGGCTCGTCACCATCTTCTCTTGTTTGTAGAAATCGTTTTAGCAGCTTGTATAAAAGTGTGTAAAGAAATTCATGTTTAAAGTGATTTCGTTTCGTCTTTTCTTTCTTTTTGGTATAATCATCCCATATATAATAATCATGCATTCCTTATTATAACATACATACTTATATACATGCATAAATACAAACACACTAACATACACACGAACACACACACACATGTGCCTACAATACAAATGCAAATATATGTATATATATGTATGTCATTTTAGACTTGGGTATACACCTGGCTGCATACAGAGATTAAAGCACATTCACTGTCTGCGGTTACCTGATATCAACAGTAGAGATTTAAATGTCACTAGATTTCCTTCAAAAATTTCTCCGTGTCCGTTGTGTATATAATAAATGACGGAAAGAGTAAATTGTGATTAGTAAGGAATCTAGTGAATTCCGCTTCCTCTTTCCATCATTATATATATATATATAT
>NC_068989.1:21191215-21194090 GCF_001194135.2 Octopus bimaculoides
TATATTGTACTGCTCTGTGTTGGTGACAGTTAAATATTATTTAATAAACACAATATATGTTTTTATGTACTACTATTGTTTTCATGTTCTGAAAACATGCCAAACATTGCTGTATAACATGTCTAGTATCGCAGTATAATCATCAGATACTGCCCACATAGCCGCTTCGCTAATCACACATCTTCCTTCAGGCACAGGGAGAAAAGCAAAGCTACTAAGTTGGCTAGCCACGAATGGAATCTGAAATGGCACACAACACCACATACAATAAAGTGGAAAATAGTCGAAAATCCACACAATAAGTCAACAGGTGAGAAAAATGTATGCTATTCATAGCTGAAAGGGCTCAGTTCCTTTTCAGATCTAAGATCTCCAACACACTGCTGAATTCTAGATCCGAAATTTTCAGCAGTTGTAAGCATATGCATAAGTTCCCGCTAAAGAATTGCGAAGTACCTCCACCACCAGACTAAATATGTACCATAAACTCTAAGGCACTATCTTTTCAGCTTTATAATCTACGGTCTAAGGAAAATAACTCATTTCTCCCTTTTACTTCTTTCGTTTTTTCGTTTTCCTGTTTTCCAACCATCCATTTCTTATATATGCTTTCTTCTCGCCTCTCTGGCTTCTTCTCTCGTCCCAATTTTACTTCGTTATGCCATGTTGACAGTGTCTGATAACTATGCTCAGAGTAGTATCGTATACTAAAGAATAAAGCTAGTCGCCAGACTTTATAACCAGCTTCTTGCAAATCAGTGACCGATGGTCACTTTCTTTACAATATTTTGCTAGCGGCAGCAAATTCTGGCTATGGCTATGGCTCTGGTGCGTAGGTACTCGCTTCAGAAGTTGAATCAAATAATTGGAAACTGAGCCGGTCTCGCGATCCTGTTAGCTGGTAGAGGGTAGTAGGGATTCGCTCCCGCTGTTAACAATATATTGTATATAAAGGGTGGAGAATGTTGCACCGACAACCAGCTGGCGGAGAATCTGCCTGGGGTTACACTATTAGTAACATTCAACAGCCACTTTCATGTGGCGACTGGCTTTTATATATAGACATATAGATGTATGAGCAGATAGATAGATATATAAGTAGATAGATATGTATATAGATAGATACATAGATTTGTATATATATATATATATATATATATATATATTTGTATATACATTATATATATATGCATATGTACATACTTACTGTTATACGTATATATATATATATATATATATATATATATATATATATATATATATATATATATATATATATATATATATATATGCATACGTGGGCACAGGACGCGTCGTGAAACGGGTACAACAAAAAATACGAAGTACGAGTACACAGAATATGAACTATTGTTTCGAACAATGAAAGACACAAATAGAAAACAAGACAAACATCATAAAGAACGACCCTTCATCAGTTGTTGGCTGTTTTTCTACTCTCGTATTTCGAGCATTTAACAACAATATACGCATTTGATAAAACAGTTGCTCCCTCAAAGCAAATTTAATAAAATTTCGGATATTGCGGAGGCTCAAAATTGGTAACACGAACAGGACAGTGAAAACAAACAGGAGAGGGCTATTAAGCCTAACCAGTTTGTGGTGGCGAACGTGTAAATCAAGCTTGGACAGGAGACAGACAAGAATACGTAAACCGATAGGTATATATGTGCATACACACACACACACACACACGCGCACACACACTTATATATATATATGTATATAAAGAATGAAATCTGTTGAATGACAACAATGCACTATAATTTCGTATGTTGGCTCAAGATAAATTTAGGTCCCAGACTGAGAAGTTCTAGCTCTTCATGGGAGAGTGATCCACTCAAGTCTATGACTAAGGTTTTCGTTGTTGATTGTGTGCTGGCGTCCTCAGTGTTAGTGTTATCTCTTTCGGCTTCATTTTTTAAGCCATCGCAGCATTATTTTTGCTAACACTATATCATATGCGGCATTGAACTGCATATTGTATATGTATATATATATATATGTATATATACACACACGTAGAAGAAAGGTTATAATTATGAACAAGTCACAATTATAACTAAGTGTTTCCAAACCCTTACATGTTTAGAAATAGCTGTCAAAACCGCTATAAAGCCATTTAGATCACTCATATTATTTATATTCACGATAAAAGCTGTCTGCGGGCGACAAGCTAAATAGAATCCATAACTTAAAAATAACTGGTTAATTCCCTTTTGCAAAGAAACCATTCGTCTCGTCAGGGGAATATTCCTGTAGATAGAAATGGAAACAAGATCTTACCTTGGGGCTAACAGCTATCCCGACCGGCAAGAAAAATGTGTCTAGCTCGATCTACACATTCAAGTTATGAATTCAAATGCCATACACAACGTTTATGAGAAAAGACCGGTAAATTCGAACCACCGCAAAATCATTGGATATGAGTGGGGAAAATGTTTGGCCATTGATATATTCATAAATAAATATTAATTGTTTATAATATATCCTCCGTAAAGTATGTTTACATTAATTTTTAATCATTTAACTTTTATTGAACCTTCGCAAAATACGCTATCCAGATTCTTTCTTTTACTCTCTCTCCTAAAACTTTCTCTTTCTCTCGTTCTGAATCCATATTTCTTCTCTACAGAGTTAAATAAATATCTTGTTTTTGTGTAATAAATATTTTGTTTCTCTGTCCCTAAAGTCATATATTACGATTCTTTGAACCTTTGCATGATAAGCTATCAAGACTCATTCGGTCTCTTACTCACCTTAAATTTTCTCTTTCTCTCTCTCTTTCTCAATATATATGTACATACATACATACATACATACATACATACATATATATATATATATATATATATAT
>NC_068989.1:21194679-21198746 GCF_001194135.2 Octopus bimaculoides
CAGATGGACACCAACAACCGCAAATTTGCATCGAAATTGGCATTTCCATGAGTTCCGACTTTATATTCAAGTTTGGTGCAGGAGTGAAGTTTCTCCATCCAACAACTTGATAGCGGCGGCCTTGAAGAGCTATGGTTACGACAGATCCATGGCACAGATTATGCGAAAGAAGCAAGAGTTCATATGCTCCTATGCTCTTGTCAAGCCTCATATCGACTAACTAGAAAGCATAATGAAGGAAACAGAAATATTCAATCACGACCTTGAAAGGCTAGAAAGTAATGAAGGACAAACGGACAGTATCATAAAAGAAACTGCGAACATCACTGGCTCGAAAAACAGCACTGAAAAAGAAACTGCAAACAACACTGCTAGCAGCAACGGCTGCAATAAGAACAGTCAAAGCTGGACTGTGGTGAAAAACAGAGGCAGATAAAAAACTGAAATAACCGGACAAAAACCAAAAACACCAAAAGGAATAACGAAGAGACTCAAGGACAGAAAATGGTAAAGCCCAACAAAACCAACAAAAACATTGAGGGAAAGTATCAAGCATGGATCTACAGGCATCAATCCGCAGGGAAATCATCGAGCATGGATCTCCAACAGGAAGAAATGCGTCTCAAAAGAGTAGGAAAAAGAGATCAACGCGTGCACTCTGCACCCCTCAATAAGCAATAAACAGATACTGCAGGAAGCGCAGCTATCGAACAACAGTCTTTTTTTAACGTGGCCCAGAAGATAGTGCAGCAGCTAACATGGATGCAAACTCAAAGCCGTACCTTTCAAAGCACAAGTCCGCCTCGGTTGACAGGTCTAGAATAGCCATCACTAACACCTACCCCGATATTTCACCCATATACCTACTGAACATTTGAGGTCTGCTAACACTCAGCAACAGAGGTAAAATTCTCCATCTAAAAGAGCTTGCTGCATGCAATCAAGCAATAGGCATGGCCTTCACTGAAACGTATTTAACCCCTAATGCAAGCTATATGCACTATATACACCCCAGTAAGAAAGGCCAATACACTGAGAAACAAGATTCACAGGGTCAGAAAAATCATTATGAGACGCAAGTCAAAGCTCTCAATGCGGCTGAATAGGCAACTGAAGGATAAGGAGGAGTCTATCTTCTAGAAATAGAAAACAAGATCAAATTCTCTCGTGAAAGGGAAAAAGAGCTGTGGAAAGCATAAAAGCTAATCCCACAGCCTTCTCTTTATTCACAAAGTAAAAAGCCACGATACGATATAAAGTAGGATCATTATTCCAAAGGAATAACTCACTGACAGCGAACCCGGGAAGGATAAGTGAGATACTCAGTGAACAATTTTAAAATGTCCCCTCCACATCCCTCCTTGACACATGCAGATACAAAATCCGGCTGAATTCTTTAATATTGCAACTCTAAAAAAGGAGGCGCTAGCCATCGAATACATCGACATTAAGACAGATGTAAGATAGATGAAATGAGCTCATGCTCAGCAACTCGTCCTGATGGCTTCCCAGCTAATCATCTGAAGTCATGTAAGCAGGCTTTAGCGAAACCACTTCACATATTTTCCAAAGTTTCCTGGCAAGTGGTAAACTTCTTATAAAGCTGAAAGAAGGCATTAAATGTCATATCCACAAAGGAAGAAGAGCAGAGGCCAAAAACTACAGGCCAATCTTTCTGACCGCACGTATCAGTAAAGTGATGGAGCGAATCATTAGAAACAAGTTGATAATGTTCTTAGAAGACAACGACCTTCTGAACAATGCCCAGCATGACTTCCGATCAGGAAAGCTGCCTCCCACAACTCCTACAGCACTATGACTTGGTTTTCACCATTCAGATCTCATCGTGATATACCTTGACTTTACAAAGGTAATTCAAAAGGCAGTTCATGGCATAATATGTTATAAGCAACGAGACCTTGGCATTGCTAGTAAACTGGGAGAGTGGCTGCATGACTTCCTTAAAGATAAAAGTCAAGTAGTTGCAGCCAATGGTGCTCTTTCTGAGGAAACTCAAATCTTAAATGGCGTCCCTCAAGGAGTTGTTCTGGGGCCATTAATGTTCGTAATAACCCTCTTAGGCATTCCCACGTTCACTCGGACAGTCACTGTCAGTAGTTATTCTAATGATACAAATTTATCATGTGCAATAAAAAACCAAGATGACGTCACAAGCTTACAGCGGACCTGAATTCGATATACAAGTGGGCCGAAATAAACAACATGCAGTTTAATGCTGGAATCTTCCAAGCACTGTACTATTTAACTCAGGAGTACACTACAGCCTGCATATACAGGACCCGAAGGCACTACAATCCCAGGTTCATAGGCAGTGAAAGACTTGTGCAATGATGCATCAATTTATATGCACATTACTAAAATGGCAGCAAACTGCAGATAACTGACAGAATGGATAGTGATGTCCTTGAAGACAAGAGACCAAGAATCTATGTTGACCGTATGGAGAATCTTTGTTCTCAGCCCCCTGGACTACTGCTACCAGTTATGATCACCACATAGTGCCAAACTAACAGCGGAGCTTGAAGCAGTCCAATGCCACTATGTTAAAAAGATTGAAACAGTGCAGCGGATGAGCTACAGGGATAGGATGAGAAAGCTGCAACTTTACTTCCTGGAGCGAAGGCCTGGGAGATATGCAATAATCTTCATACGGAAAACCCTAGAAAAGCCAGTACTTAATTTCGGTATTAAGCGTTATACAAATGCCAGAACTGGTCGCCATTGTATTGTACCAAAGGTACCATCCACTTCATGTAAATTCAAGACCAGGTACTGCAAAAGTCTAGCGTTCAAAGGCGGACATCTCTTCAATGCCGTACCACGTGGAGGAAAATGTCTTCAAAAAGAAACTAGATATCCTTCTCTCCACAATACCGGATTAGCCAACAGCCCGACATGACGTGCAGACGAAGGCAGCAGAATCAAACTCCCTTGTTGTACATCAGATGGGCCATCAGTTGTGACAAAGGCACACACAATAGTGGTGATGTGAAACACCCCAGACTGAAGAACTGAAGAAACCATAAAAACGATGCTGGTGCTCCAGCATGGCTACAGCCGCATAGCTGAAACAAGTAAAACAGTAAAGGACTAAAAGTGAATGTATATATATATTATATATTTCATATGTATAATATACGTAATACATACATACATACATGTATGTATGTGTATATGTGTATGTAATATATATATATATATATATATATATATATATGTATGTATGTATGTCTGTATGTATATATATATATATATGTGTGTGTGTGTGTGTGTGTGTGTGTGTGTGTGTGTGTGTGTGTGTGTGTGTGTGTGTTTGTCCCCTAACATTGCTTGGCAACCTATGCTGGTGTATTTACGTCCCCGTAACTCGCGGTTCGGCAGAAGAGACCGATAGAATAAGTACTAGGCTTACAAAGAATAAGTCCTGGGGTCGATTTGCACGACTAAAGGCAGTGCTCTAGTATGACCGCAGTTAAATGACTGAAACAAGTAAAAAAGTAAAAGAGTAAAGAGAGTATATATATATGTAAGTAAAGTCGATCGCCATTTCAAAGTGGATGTTCCATGTTATGTCAAGTTTAACCTCAGGTTTAATCGTCCACTAGTTGGTTATCGTTGCGACTCTGCAACCTTTATATATAATACATATTTTCATGATCACACACCCCGTAAAATTTGGCCTCCTAATTCCCCAGATCTCAATTCATTGGACTATTACATGTGGAACGTTGTTGAGAGAGAGGTCAATGAACACGCCCATAACACCCAAAATTCTTTAAAAACTGCCATATTCAGAGTAATGTCCAAAATGAACCAGGACCACTTGATTCGAGCATGTAGATGATTTAGATCTCATATAGAAGCAGTTGTTGAAGCTGAAGGTGGCTTTATTGAATAACATTATAGAAGGTTTATTTTTATCCTCATATCATTTTTTAATAGATTAAGCTATCATCTGTTATTATATATCTGCTTTTTATAAACATAAATCTGTCCTCAAATGTCTTATGCACCCTGTCACCCTGTGTGTATATATATATATATAT
>NC_068989.1:21202033-21205141 GCF_001194135.2 Octopus bimaculoides
ATTATCATCGGTAAAGGTAGTTATCAGGGCAGTGTGGGAAAATAGTAGCTAGAAGAATGAACTTGGTTAACAACTGCCAGAGACACTGAAGGAAAGAGCAGCCCACAGAAGCATACGTAGGTATACACAAGAAAGATGAAGAAGCTATAACTACTGATGAGCTAGCGAGATATATGGAGACATATGTGATTGAATGGAGGACTCACCAGGGTGGAGTAGTGTAAAACTCATACCTTCTCTAGCTTCTTTGTTCGACCACAATATAGAATAAACAGTGAAACCATTAACGGAAAGTTGATGTGATTGAACAACTTCCTAGAAATAGAAGCTACATTTTCTTAAAAGCACACGTATTTTAAATTAGGGAAGGACACATTAAAAATGTACAAAATCAACGGGATTTTCGCCTTCAAAAACTACAACAAAAACAACACCAGCACTGCTACTTAATCCATTTCGTCATTGCATTTTATTGAAATGAAGTAAGCTTCAGTACTGTATTTGGTATGCAAGATTCTTAATGGGAGCATGTTCGTTGAAACATATTTTATTGTAACTCCCACTCCAATTAACCGTAAGCCCCAACTAATCGTCACAAACATAGACTTATTTCTGAAGCAAATTCAAAACAACTGTATTTCACAAATAAAACGTAGCCTAATGAACCCTTTATTTTGTTGTTTACATGAATCACTACCCCATTATCGCCCCACTTTTTACATGAACCACAACCCCGCTCTTGCCCCACATTTCTTCAACACACCCAGGAACCACTGATTTAGTCGATTAAACTCTTGAATGTGATTCTCCTTGCATGGTCAGAGTTCAGTACTAGGAACCAGTAACAATAAGGGGATGCCTATTTTCTGAAATATATAACATGTTACAGCAGTTATAGTGGAGACATTGTGACACAGTGGACGAAGTATCTTTGTGAATCAGATGGAAATGAAATGGTTATCAATATCTTTGAGCATTGACTGAAGTGTAGAAATGTCGAATTAAATACCTAAGTTTCCATTAATGTGGCGAGCTGGGAAACGTTAGCATGTCAGGCAAAATGCTTAGTGGTATTTCATCTGTCTTTATGTCGTCTGGGTTCAAATTTCGCAGAAGCCGACTTTGCCTTTCGTCCTTTTAAAGTGAATAAAATAAGTAGAATTTGAGTACTGGGGTCGATTTAATTGACTCCAGTACTCTGCTGACATTGCTGGCCTTGTACCAAATTTTGAAACTAATATTTACTTCCCATTCTCTGAATTTGAAATACTGCCTGAGATACCTTTACCTCTTAAGTATTTTCTCTATAGACTTGATACGTGTGTGTGTGTGTGTGTGTGTGTGTGAGAGAGAGAGAAGGAGGGGAGAGCGCGAGTTAGAGAGAGAGAGAGAGAGCGTGTGTAAAAGAGAGAGAGAGAGAGAGAGCTGAGTAAGAGGGAGTAACACAATGATTATTCCAATAGCGCTGACATCTGCAAAGACCAGTTCCTTATATTTCATATTTTTCATTCAGCATCATTGAAAAACAGCTGCGAATGTCACTTCTAGAAACATCGCATATGTCATTGCTGTTCTCTTGGCGACTATTCCTTTTCGAAAGAACAATATTCAGAAAGGTTCTGTTCTGTACTGTTTGATTTTTTATTTTCCATAACAACAAAGACAAAACATCTTTGTGATCTAACGATTATTTCACATTCGCTTTAATCTACGCATGCTTTCTTCTATTTTTAACTATTTGCGTGAGTGTGTGTGTGTGCACGCATGTGTATGCGTATACATATGTAGGTACATTAGTTTCACAAATTCCATGCATGAAACTGTCGCACTTGAATAACTTTCTGCCGATTAAATATAGAAAATATATATACTAACGTTCTGAGTACTGTTTTTATGTTTCCGTTGCTAAAATTATATGCGTATATATATTTATATATATATACACACACACACACACGCACATACACACACACACATACACACACATACACACACACACACACACACACACATATATATATATATATGTATATATGTATGTATATATATATATATATATATAAAAGTATATATATATATATATATATATATACGCTTGTATTTGTTTAAGTATGTATGTGTAGGTATATAAATATTGATCGAAAATCGCAGGTAGGACATCACTCAACGAAGAAGAGACAATGTCACTTTTATTAACTATGTAGAACCTGACAACAGTAGAGTTGTTTTTATATATTTTTGTATCTCCTAAAATGTATCAATGAATATATATTATAAAGCAGTGGATTCCTATATAAGTATTAATACGAAACAAGAAAATGAATAATAAATAAACAGTATGGCAATATGTCGTAGAGGCTCGCAAAAGTAATCAGAAATGGCGTCTTAAAAGTACGATAAAGATTGTGATATAGGAAGAAAAAGGTAGAGAAGGAGAAACTGAAAGATAGGGAAAATAATGGTGTTTATATAAGGGTATGAAGTTAAGCATATAGATAGCTAGTTAAATATGGAACAGAACATAGGACATTCAAATAATATTGGCTGTATATATGATTAACTCCTATTCAAGAACGCTAAGCTGTTGGACTAGAGATGAATAAAGTAATCGTAGATAAGAGGGAAACATTCATTTGTATCAGAAACAAAACGTTATAGCTGATCACAAATTAAACTTGAATAAAGACCTGTCAAAGGATTTAGTTGAATTATTAATTAAGTTATATAAACGTTTATTAATAGCATAAGAAATCTAAGTTAAAATAACAAAAACATTTAGTGTTTCAACAGAAAGATTTTGGAAGGGCGCATGGCTGTGTGTGATCACTTACATGGAAGATGATTAAAATAATTGAAATGAAAGTCAATTAGAATATTATATTACCAAGTAATTAAGCAGAGAATGCTGTTGGTTTTATTAGGAATAAAGCAAAAAAAAGATAGTATGAGGTGACAAGATAGGTTCTGTTATATGATCTTGTTTGGAAATGGATTTGGGCATTCTCCACAATTTAAAACGCGTTCATATAAAGTATCGTAAAAGGATCTGATAATATTATATATACATATATTCATGCATATATATATATATATATATATATATATATA
>NC_068989.1:21211832-21212750 GCF_001194135.2 Octopus bimaculoides
TTATTATTATTATCATTATTATTATTATTATTATTTACATCAGGGTTCTCATCACTATTCTCCCCAATTCCCTTTGATTTAAGTATTTTAAAATTACGAGCTGCAATTATTTGGGATAAGTTCTTGGTGTTTGAGAAACCAAACCTAATGCTATGTGTATTAATAATTTTACCATAATGTGAATTCTTTGGGAAATATCTACTTATCACCTCTCTAAACTGTGCAATCAAATTAGATTTAACATTTCTACCAAAAAGGACTCTGAACCAAATATTACCATCTTTAGTGTTATCACAGTCATTTGTATAATTCTTTAAAAATTTTAAATTACCTATGTTACGTTTAAGAATATCTCTGGGTTTATTTTCCTTATTTCCTCTTAGCTTTTTCTTATACTTATTATTCTTATAATTCATATCTCTCTTAATGCTGTTACGATCAGGTTCAACATAGTAAACTTTCTCCTTGTATCCTGCCCTATTTAAAGCAGAATTATAGAATTGAGCTTCATTATCAAAAATCCTACCATTTGCAGATAACTTAGAATGTCTTAATGAAATATTTCTTACTAAATTATCGATAATTTTTCTAGGATGATTACTCCACTTATTGATATGTTTCAGGTTAGTGGAAGGTTTATGATATAAACAGACACACAAACATATACAAACACATAACTGTATATATATATATATATATATATATATACATACATATTTATATATACACATACATATTTATAAATATATACATATATGTGTGCGTCTATACGACAGGCTTCTTTCAGTTTTTGTCTACCAAATCCGCTTACAAGGCTTTGGTCGGCCTGAGGCTATAGTAGAAGTCAGTTGCCCAATATGCCACGCAATGGGACTGAACCTGGAACCATGTGGTTGGGAAGCAAGCTACTTACAACAC
>NC_068989.1:21212760-21213390 GCF_001194135.2 Octopus bimaculoides
CAAATGTATACACATACAGACATACACACCCACACACACCACACCATATGATAACAAAGGAGAAAACCGTTTTTGTTACGCTTCCATGTAGTGTTATAGTGCTGTGCATAACTGGGAAAATTTTTGTTTAAAAAGGAAAAAAAAAACAATGGCATTGATCAAAAGATATTTCGCTACGATCCACGATTACCGCAACAACGCTGTCAAGAATAATAACGTAAAAGTAGCTATAATAAGCATCTCTAATCTGCTGGACACAGCAATAGGATTAAGACTACATTAAGGCACACATCCAGTCTAACACCAGAGTACACTTACCTACTTTATAGTTGAAAAATAAGATGTTTCTAATGATTTTGCATCTCTTTTTCTCTTTTTTTACTCTTTTACTTGTTTCAGTCATTTGACTGCGGCCATGCTAGAGCAGCGCCTTTAGTTGAGTAAATCGACCCCAGGACTTATTCTTTGTAAGCCTAGTACTTATTCTATCGGTCTCTTTTGCCGAACCGCCAAGTTACGGGGACGTAAACACACCAGCGTCGGTTGTCAAGCGATGTTGGGGGACAAACAGATACACAAACACACATATATATATATACATATATATATATATATATATATATATATATA
>NC_068989.1:21213592-21214965 GCF_001194135.2 Octopus bimaculoides
TGTGTGTGTGTGTGTGTGTGTGTGTGTGTGTGTGTGTGTGTGTGTGTGTGTATGTGTGTGTGTGTGTGTATGTGTGTGACGGGCTTCTTTCAGTTTCCGTGTCGGCCTGAGGCTATAGTATAAGACACTTGCCCAAGTTTCCACGCAGTAGGACTGAACCCAGAGCCATGTGGTTGGTAAGCAAGCTACTTACCACACAGCCACTCCTTCGCCTGTATATTTTCCTGAGAAGGTTGGCTTACAAGTCCATTTGAATATCTGTGGTTCATCTTTTACTTGTTTCTCTCATTGGATAAATCGACCCCGGTACTAATTTCAAAGCTTGGTAATTATTCTGTCGGTTCCTTTTACCGACTTTCTAAGTTACAGAGATGTAAACAAACAAATTCATGTGAAGCACACGCACATACACACTCACAAACATACATATGTATGTATTAGTCGGGCTTTTCTTAGTTTCCGTCTACCATATTCACTATGGAACTATAGTAGAAGACGCTCAAGGGACTGAACCTGGATCTATGTTGTTGGGAAGCAAACTTCTTACCATACGGCTGCAATTAGTTAATGTTTATTTCTTGAATTTTTAAATTTTTTTATCAAGTATTTCATATGTGGAGAAAAATCGCTATGCTCTCTTCAGGAGTGATTTCATTATTCTAATTTTGTTGCTGTTTCGGCATTTACTCTGTCAGCGCAGAAACATGTAAACGTTTGTGTCTATGATGTATATTTACGTAATGTATCTGTTATTTGTAATGTGAATACGTATCTCTCGAAATGGAGTCATTATAGTATTGTTTTAGAGGCTGAATTTTAGAACTGAGTTGTCCTCAAGAGCTTCCTTTAGTTTTTTGACATCTTCCGGTGAGTTCATTATAACTACTATATTGTTTACGGATCCACATTATATAATATTCCCCCTACCAAGCAGACGATTAATTATAAAAGCAATAGTCACAAGTACTCAAATAAACGCATAAACAATACACACACATACACACACATACACACACATACACACTCACTGCACCTAATAAACACGATAAGCACTTGACTAACAACGAGTAATTCCAACGGCTAGTACCTGATGATGTAAAATTCTGTCCAATTTTGGCGGGAAAGTCAACATAAATAAACGCTGATCTCTATAAATCAAAAGGCAGGATAGAAAATCCAACACCCTTTCACATGGAAACGTTAACTACGATAATAAGCTTAATGATTTTTACCGTCTAATCAAACTGCAAATGTCTGATAAGTCAAGATGAAAACAATTCTAAGGAATATGGATTAACCTGGAACATAGTCTTCATTTTTTGTTTATCTAACTACCAGCCTGCATACATATATATGTATGTAGATATGTGAGT
>NC_068989.1:21215178-21216580 GCF_001194135.2 Octopus bimaculoides
AAAAGTTCTTATACATTTATAATCATAATTAAGGGATCAGCAACAGTTGCTTCACAACATACCGAAGTTCAGAAATAGCAGCTAAAGTGCTAAAACTCCAACAGATAGCAATACTTGTAACTCACAAAGGCAAAACAAGAAGAAAAAAATAACGAAAACTAACCAGTCTTAGTTAATCATAGACGCGTTTCTGGATCAGAAAAGTGAAAACTTATCATTTCCTCATCAGTATGATATTCTAGTTTGCAAATTTGAAGATGCTGGCAATTCTGCATGCACGACCAAGCGACATCGTGCATCAGCACAATATGAACAGCACCTCTGGTTTTGGTAGGCTCGACGCTATAGTAGAAGACACTTGCCCAAGGTGCCACGTAGTGGGACTGAACCCAGACTCGTGTGGTTCTGAAGCAAGCTTCTTACCATATAGCTGAGCATAGCTTATATTTAAACAGCGTAGAAGTTACAGTTTTTTTCAACTCCAATGTCCTATTATAGTATCAGTATGTATTATCAATTTAACACGTTTTGAGAATAAAATGATTTTGCGGATTTCAGTTTTTCTATAAATCTCTTTATATCTCTTTATATATCTCTTTCCCCGCTCCCACTTATTTGACTTCCCTACACCGGGAAAATTTGAATTGTTTCTTTTAGCTGTTTAGTAAAACAGGGTAGCCCGAAAAGACAAATAGGCACGAATACGCAAACACGCACTCATACATGCATAAACATACATATATATATATATATGATGGCTCTTGGCTTGTTAATTCAGGAGCATCATTGATTGATCACGCTTCTCAGATACAGAAATTTAGCAACAGCCTTGAGTCTGTGATTGTCGATATAAATTGATGGTTCAACATTGGGTGACCGGGAACCGAATGAAACATTACCGCCATTTTGTCGAGGCAAATGGTTAACTGCAACGCCTTACAAGACTGGGAAAGTCTATTCATAAAACTTTACACAGATAAGAGTGAATATGCTATAAATCCACAGTCGCATATGCTAGATTGCATTTGAGATTCTGATGGACCTTGCTCATTGCAGCATAGCGTCGTATTTTGCTTAAAAATTGCCTCCATTATTCATTCAATCTAATTAGTTTGGGGTGACGGATAGACAATTACTTATGCGCTCGAAATATAAGAGGAAATAAAAAACCTAAATTCATATAGAATATAGCATTCTGGAATGTGCCCCTTCTGATCCATAATCCAAATTAATCTTGTCCAGAAAGCAGAAATGCATTAGTTTCTAGGCAACTACAAAATTATGCGATTGACACACTTACATACATGCTTGTAGACACACACGCATGCAAACACATGCACACACTCACTCACACACACACACACACACACACACACACACACACACACACACACACACACAC
>NC_068989.1:21216605-21223020 GCF_001194135.2 Octopus bimaculoides
CTAAAATTTTTATTAGAATTTAGTTAATACAAGCTTAATATATGTCCACCAGAAGAAATGTAATTCAACGTTGTTTCTGGAATAATAATAATAATAATAATAATAATAATAATAATAATAATAATAATAATAATAATAATAATAATAATAATAATATATTGAAAGACTTCAGACAACAGTCATGCCTCCTCACTGATATGACTGTCCCAATCGATATAAATGTATCTGTCAAAACCTACCAAAACTGAGCAAAAAATTGGCAAAATGTGGAACCTGAAGACTAAAACAATACCTGTTGTCATAGGTCCCTCGGAATGATAGCAAAAGGGGCTGATTTCTTGCTAGCTCAGATGCCAAGAAACCCCAAAATGGCAGAAATTCAAAAGATAGTGCTCATGAGAACTGCCCATATCCTACGTAAAATACTATCTGTGTAATCTCAAATTTTAAAACAAATTCATAATTTTCTTAAGCTTTCTTAAACATTCTCTAGAACAATGCTATGTACAAAACCAAATATATGACACCCTAAGCATAACACCAGCACGAACTTCTAAGCTGTTGTCTCTTGAGGTCTCTGGGTGAGACTTTGAGCCAACTTGTACAATTACAAATCCAAAGTCAAACATATAATAATAACAATAATAATAATAACAACAACAACAACAACAACAACAACAACAATAGCAATAATAATAATTATAATACTACTACTACTACTACTAATAATAATAATAATAATAATAATAATAAATAATGGTTTTAAATTTTGAAACAAGGCCAAGAGTTTGGAGGGAAGGATTTAATCGATTACATCGACCCCAGTGCTCAACTTCTACCTATTTTATTGACCTCGATGGAATTTGAACTGAGAACACTGATGCTAAATTTTTTTCCGGTGATGTTTATGCTGGTAAATCTACGTTAGAACAATTGTAGTAGTATATGATAATATGTAGTGGTAGATCAATTACATATATATATATATAGATAGATAGATAAATAGATAGATAGATAGATAAATAGATAGATAGACAGATATATAGATAGATACATAGATAGATAGACAGCTATATAGATAGATAACATAGATAGATATGCATATATATATATATATATATATATATATATATATATATATATATATATATATATATATAAAGTTTCTATACGTATAAACTAATGCATATTATGCATACTACATACACATATACATACATAGACACATACTTACACATACATGAGTGTGTGTATGTGTGTGTGCATGTGTGCGTACGTGCATGCGTGTGTGTGTTTGTGTGTGTGTGTGTGTGTGTGTGTGTGTGTGTGTATTGGCCGATCTAGTTTTTATATTACTCTAGTTTTTCCAAACTTCTAGCCGGTTCACTGGACCGAATGGAATATATGAGAAAAACAGGTTACCTCTTTTAGCGCTACTATTGGTTCTCTGAATAAACGGAAGTCGTATGGGGGCGTTTGATTGGCTACCCATCTAATGACGTCAAGTGAAAAAGTTAAAATGTACATGGGATAGTCAAAAGGAAGGTAGAGTCGAGTGGGTAGTAATTGATATTATGTTGTGAATTGAATACTTTGAAATTAGAAAACACAGTAATCAATAGTGTAGTATCAATGGTAAAAGGGAAATTGAAGTAGACGAAGCAATGAACTTTGAAGACACCTGTTACTAATATTACTAATATGGGGAGGGCGATGACCTGGCAGAACCGTTAGCACGCTGGGGAAAATGCTTAGCGGCATTTCGTACTTCTTTACGTTCTGAGTTCAAATTCGACCGACGCTGACATTGCCTTAACTCTTTTCGGGGTCGATGAAATAATCACCAGTTGATTAGTGAGATCGATATAATCGAATTGCTTCTTCCCCGAAATTGCTGCTTTTGTGCCAAAATTTGAAATTTGAACCCAATATTACTGGTATGGTGAAATAAAATGGAATGCAAAGGAAGCGATTAATCATGGAGAGCTGTACCAAATACAATTCCAAAAACCAAATATCACACACAGACTTCTAATAGCATTCCATGTCTTTCGAGCAAAGTCTTCACTAAGATGTATCACGATGCAAAATCTGTTTTTACTACCCGAGATATGCATATACTGAATTTAGTGTCAAACGTTCATTTACCAGAATGTAGAGGGCTGAAGGGTAAAGATCCCCTTCGCTCATGAATGACCATGGGATTGCAACTAGAAAGTTCCCCTCCGAGGCACAAATGTAGGTGAGGTTGTTTTATGGAAGACCGGCAGTTGCTCATGCATACCAGCCTCCCCCTCTCCATGCTACCGATGTTATCCAAGAGAAAGGCAAAGGCTGATACAGCTTGGCACCAGTGACATCACTACTCATTTCTACAGCAGAGTGAACTGGAGCAACGTGAAATAAGGTGTCTTGCTCAAGAACTCAACTGACAGCCCTGTCCGGGAATCGAACTCACTACCTCATGATTGTGAGCCCGACACTCTAACCACTGAGCCATGTGCCTTCACACTGAGCCATGTATCAGAATGTATGACCTCAGTAGAAGTTATAAAGTATCTTAGCACCATTTTCATATAAATATAATTCCTCGGATATTGCATATATGTAGCAGATCCCCGATATGAATTCAATGCTGCAGAGAGGATACGATGTTCATGCTGCCAAAATACAGGCACCAAATACAAAGTACGATGTACATATATTCAGTGATGAAGGCTTGTTTATAATCACTCACAAGTTTTGGAAACTGATGGCAGAAAGTAAGTGGAGATGCTTGCTACAAATTCAATGAAGAACTTGTCTCAATGATTACTATAATAATAACAATAATTCTAGGATGGAATTTATAACTATTTAATATATCGCTACGCGCGTTTCCAGAAATCACATGATTTAGCCATCAAAGTCGGTATCCTTGGGATTAGTACAGTATAGTCCGTATTATCCGTGGGCATTAGTTGATGATCATCAGTGATTCATTTCATCATTATTGGATGAATCACATTGGATGAATCATCCAATAATGCAGCATTGCTTGATGAAATAAATCAATGTTGATGATCAACCGGATGCCCACGGATAATACGGACTATACTGTACTAATTCCAAGGATACCGACTTTGATGGCAAAATCATGTGATTTGTGGAAACGCGCGTAGCGATATATTAAATAGTTATAAATTCCTTCCTAGAATTATTGTTATTATTGTGTATGCATGTGTGTATGTGTGCGGGGTATATATCTACATGTATACATGTATCTATATATGTATTTGTATATATGTATATGTATATATGTATATATGCATATATATATATATATATATATATATATATATATATATATATATATATATATATATATATACATGCATACATATGTGTCTGTGTTTGTGTGTGTGTATTTAAATCTTTTTTAATGTTTTCGACAATTGGTTGTGACAATATGTGCCCATTATAATCACATATAATCATACTGCCTTAGACAAGAATAACCCACATATTGATAAATAAACAGATAAAGGGATATATAGATATGCAGAGAGTAGATACAAAGATATTAAAAGACTTCATATTACAATTGTCATATGTATACTTTTCTTTTGAAATGTAAATAGATTACATAAGCTCATTTTATATTTTTTTCACCTTCAAAATATCACCAGAAATCTGTAATATGATTCAGTGCTATCTTTAGAATGATTCGTGCTGGGATTAAAAGTTATCGGAAATGTGCTAAATTGTAGTATGTGCCATATTCATCGCTCATTATCTAATCATGCATAATTCTATCAATTTCTTCGTGTGTTAAACGTTTCGTATGTATTTCACTTGTTTCTTTTGATAGTGTTGGATTACAACGAAGGAGTCTGCATCGTCATTTGGTCCTCTTAAAACAGTTGGCAAATCTGTTTCAACTTAGAATAACAGTTACAATAATATCACTGATATTATTAAGAACTCGAGCGCGTCAATAATAGGGCTTCGACCAGTTAAAAGTAATGACAAAACATTCTTCAAATTACACCATACTGTGTCTAAAATGGTCACATAATGTAGCCGTAGAAATATAAAGTCTGAAAGATGACGAAAAAGCATCAATATGCTTCTGCCCATATGTTTTCTGGATCACAACTAACCCAGGGTTAAACATCATACAGCAATAGAAAGCAGTAACCATTACCCTGGATGGTCATCGTATCGTAGTGATGTTGATGTGATTAATGTTCTTCTCGATGGTTGTAAGTTGATGGTCACAAGAATAAAATGAGCAAGTTTAGAATTCCAGAGAAATAATGTTTGTGACGCAAGAACTGGTCCTGTTAGGTTGCGTACGCATGTTTCCATGTGTGCATAGTTTGATGAGAACTTTGCTGGGTTCTTATGTTGCGATGATGGAAGGACGATGGTGGGATCCTAGCATTTGTAATCATGGTTGGGCCTGTGGGTAAGCCATCATGTACCTTTTCTCATGTGGGCACGGGAGAAAAATCTCGTTTCTGCAGTTTAGGTAGATATCCATGTGAAGAGAAATTTTTAATATAATTCTTTTGGGGGCTATGCATAGTTTACACTTTCTGCTATTGTTAAAATAAAATTTGCACTTCTTCAAAATTTTTGACTTGATATTGTAATCCGAGTTGATTTTTTACACACGTGTACGCGCGCGCGCGCACATACACGCACGCACACGCACGCACATACGCACACACACATACACGCACACACACAGGCACGGACACATGCACACACACATACACATACACACACAAATACACACGCACCCATATATAGCCAGACTTATGATTGTTGAATCTGGTCGTAAAAGGACCTTCTGTCGCGCCACCATGCTTTCTCATGTTTGACAGCCAGTTTGTGATCCTTTGACGTTGCTTCTGCATTGCAGTGACCGTTGAGGAGAAGGTGGTATTGCCCTTTCCTGAGCTTGCTGTCTCTGTCTCCGGTGTAGACCTACTAATAATTCATTTATTCTTGGTGCACAGCTAAAAGAATCTCTTAAACTGTATGTACCGTAAATCTTACGGAACCTATGTGTACGAGGAATGTGTTTATCCACTGAACTAAAGTAGAGCGTACCCACAGTTTTTACGCTTAGGGAGAAACGGGGTAGAGACAATAACACCTTGCTGTGGTGTTTCCTAATCAAGGAATTAAGGACGGGCGTTTAAATAACATTGTCATATACATGTTTGCATAAGCACTGGCTCCAAATATTTATTAAGATGGAACATGCAATCAAGGGGCTGCACGTTCGATCTCATTGTACAATAGTATGGACAAGTCTCGTGGTATAGCTAGGAGGTGACCAACATATAGCCATAGCACAAGTCTGAATCTTGTTGACTGAAACGCAGCAGAATTCCCTCATCTATCTATCAACATGTATATATGTATATATGTGTATGTAAATACACTTTTGCACAAAGACGCACACACACGTATAGATATAACTATATATATATAAAGTTGTAGTGTATTGTCAACTTAATGTGACAATCCCAAGAAGGGGACACACTACTGCCGTTTAGCCCTAGGAAGCTGGACCGCTTCCTGTCGGTCTTGACACAATTACTGTGTCCTTAAGTTTGCGAGGGGGAGACAAGCTCCTCCACCCAGCCTAGCCAGCATTCAGGGACATGTTTCTGACTCTTTGCTCGTCATCAGCCTGAAGTAGCTTGCCAGCTGGTTAAAGAAGCCTGTTTACCCCTCATATATATATATGTCTGTGCATGAATAACTATTTCTGTATGTTCGCTCGTGTCCATGTCATTTAAATGCCGGGTTTGTGTGCATAGAATCCTTGGCTTTAGTGGTTCATCTGTCTTAGATATCACTACGATTTCACACACACACACACATGTAATAATAATAGCTTCAAATTTTGGCACAAGCCCAGCAATTTCAGGTAAGGGCTCAGTGGATTACATCGACCCCAGTGCTCAACTGAAGTTTATTTTATCGTCCTCGAAAGGCTGAAAAGAAAAATCGACGAGGCCGAAATTTGAACTCAGAACGGAGTGATGGGCGAAATACAGCCAAGCATTTCGTCCAGCGTACTAACGATTCTTCCAGTTTACTGCTTTAAATGTGTAGAATATATTAATAATATACAGCAAAATAAAATGAAGTGACGGCCTTCATTGTTTGTATGAAGAGAAGTGTATCATTAGAGAATACCTAAACAAATTAATATAGAGTAAAAGATTTCTTATTCACATTAATATTGTTACACGTGTCTTAAGTTGTTTTCTTTCATATCACGAATTGTAGCATTACATATGAGTTTATGATAATTTGTTTTATTACCAATTAAATGGCTTATGAAAGCTGGTCCAAGATTTTAGTTAACGTGTAACATGATATGTGTGTGTGTATGTATACATACATATAT
>NC_068989.1:21223195-21224116 GCF_001194135.2 Octopus bimaculoides
ATACCTAAACAAATTAATATAGAGTAAAAGATTTCTTATTCACATTAATATTGTTACACGTGTCTTAAGTTGTTTTCTTTCATATCACGAATTGTAGCATTACATATGAGTTTATGATAATTTGTTTTATTACCAATTAAATGGCTTATGAAAGCTGGTCCAAGATTTTAGTTAACGTGTAACATGATATGTGTGTGTGTATGTATAAGTTTCTCCCATAAGTAATGTTCGGACTTTTATATTTTAAATTTTCAAACACTTTAACAATATTTTAGAATATCTGATGGCATCAAGTCATATTTTATATGTATTTGGACATAGTTAAACTAATTAAATTTCATTCTGCAGGATAATCTAATTGAAATTTCAGTAATTATTTCTCTTCAAACATGATAGTGTCTAAGGCGCATTTAATGCACATAATGCTTTCTGAGTTTAAAACAGAGAACTCTGCAGCTGAAGCGACTCGAAATATTCACTCAGCTTATGGGGAAGAGTGCTTGAATGAACGAACAAGCAGAAAATGGTTGGTAAAATTCAGAAGTAGAGATTTCAGCCTTGAAGATAGGGCTCGAACAGGACGTCCAATTGAGTTTAGCAGAACATGAACAAGATCATGCAGTTTAATTTTAAGAATTGGCAGGCAAGCTTCGTTTAAGCCATACAACTGTTCACCGCCACTTTCAACAGCTTGCAAAAGTCCCCAAACTCGCATAATGGGTTCTCATGATTTGTCCGAAGCCAACCGCAGATCCTGAGTGGACATCTGCTCTCCTCTTCTCTTCGTTCTCATGAACTCATCTCAGCCTTTTTGGACAGACTGATGACCGATGATGAAAAACGGTTCTTCTCTCTGTCTGGCGGAACACGTGGGCGCACACACACACACACACACACACACACACACACACACACACACAC
>NC_068989.1:21225307-21225987 GCF_001194135.2 Octopus bimaculoides
TATATATATACATGTATATGTATATATGTGTATATATATGTCTATATGTATGCATATTGTAGTAATAAATTGATATCTTCATTTTTTGGGTGTAAGTATACATACATGCATTTACAAATGTATGTGCATGGGTGTGTGCGTGTCCGTGGGCGTGCACGTGTGGATCATGATTGAAAATGTATATCTGTTCGTTATCTTTTTCTCGACGAAAATCCTTTCCCGTTTCTGCATGAATATAGGAGTAACATTGCATAAGCCTGCAGATGATGCAGTAAAACCAAACACAGAAACAATTTCGTGTAAACGAAACAAAATAACCTAATAAACAAATGAATGCCGTAGCCATCCACAGCTACAGCCTCCAAACTCTGTGTGTGCGTGTGTGTGTGTATGCGTGTGTGTGTGTATATATATATATATATATCAGGAAAATAAGACAAGGTAGAAAATACTAAAATAATTTTATCACGGAGAATATTTTAGTTCCGGTTTCAGTCTTTGCAGCTTTTTCAACTTAAACGATTAAATTACGGAAAAATTTAATGAAATGTTTTTTTTTACAAATATTTCCACAAAAAAAAAATTCATTTAACTTTTCCACAATTTAATTGTCTTTCATGCTATAATCCAAGTTGAAAAACACAGACACATATGTATGCATGTATGTATGTATGTATGTT
>NC_068989.1:21227960-21234357 GCF_001194135.2 Octopus bimaculoides
ATATATATATATATATATATATATATATATATATATACGTAAATACTCACACAACTATCTATCTATCTATTATCTTTTACTCGCTTCCGGCTTCCGTAAATTGTCTGAAACGTGACGGGGTAGCGTCTTGTATGCTCTAGTCGAACTAATCGACTCTAGTTCTAATTTTTTTTTCAAGTCTGGTACTTATTACGTCGGTCTGTTATGCTGAACTGTTACGTTACCGATCGTCTAGCGATAATGGTGAACAAACACATATATAAACACATATACATGCACATCACATACATATGTTCATGCATATCCATGCATCCATTCAACATACTCACGAGCGTACATACATGCATTCATACATTTATGCATACATACCTAAATATGTATATTCATACGTAAACATACATACACATATGCACACATAGATAGATAGATAGATAGATAGATAGATAGATAGATAGATAGATAGATAGATAGATAGATGGATAGATAGATAGATAGATAGATAGATAGATAGATAGATAGATTGATTGATAGATAGATAGATAGATAGATAGATAGATAGATAAATAGATAGATAGATAGATAGATAGATAGATAGATAGATAGATAGATAGATAGATAGATAGATAGATGGATAGATGGATAGATAGATAGATAGATAGATAGATAGATATTTGTATATACCTACATAATATAAACATTTACATCTATACATACACATATGTCTACTTGAATGCATGCATACAGTATGCGTCGGCCATAGAAATTTGATTGAGCGATTTAATCTAATTTCATTTAATTAAACAATGAAGCAATAAAACCTATACCAATATGAAAATTTACAAAATAACATAAGAATATCGTTTAATCTCTGAGGGTTATGACGTTGGTGACAATGATTATGGCGGTGCTGATAGTGGTGGTGGTGACGCTGCCGAGATCATGATTGTAATGTAATTTATGGAGAGAGTGTCGGTGATCTCGATGATGGTGTTTGTGGTGGTGGTGGTGGTGGTTGTGGTGATGGTGGTGGTGGCGGCAATGGCGGTGAACAACGTTGTTGTCGGGTGATTGTGTTGATGGACATTGCAGTGTTAGTGATGTCTTCACCGCTGTTGTTTATTGCAAATTACCCTTCATGGAGCCGGCTTATAACGAAAATTCTCACAGCCATAACCATTCTGTATTTTTAGGAGTTTATAGGATATCGTAATCAAAGTTTACTTTTTAAGACAATACGGTGTGTATCGAAGGAGACTTGACGGTTAGGCTCTACTAAGTTTGGACCGCTATGGTTGGCTCGGAAATTGATGGTGGTAGTTTGCAAGTTTCGATGTTAGTTCTGCAAAGATAGAAAGTTTTTTAGTAGTTCTTGTCTGGATGCCAGAGATAAAGATCTAACTTAATATGACTGCGGTAGTTGTCCATTTTCTGTTATGCTTTTATCCAATCACTTTTTTCAGTCATTGGACTGCAGCCATGCTGGGGCACGCCTTAAGGATTCAGTCAGATAAATCAAGCGACATATTGATTGATTCGGGTTTATAGCAGAAAACATTTGCGCAAGGCGCCGTGCAGTAGAACTGAACCTGAAACCACGTGCGGTTGCGAAGCAAACTTTTTAACAACACAGCCATACTTGCATCCATGATTGTTTTTGTTTTGTTATTTTCTTGAATAGAGGGGAAGTCTCTGTCAATGACAACGACGACGACAGCAACGATGGAGATGAAGATGATGATGATGATCATGATGATGTTTATAGGTGACATTTTATCGTATTAATGTTTGGAATTCTAGTTAATATTCTTACAAAATACTTCATCATAAACATCACCATTACTAACAACACAATCAGCGTCAAAATTATCGTCACCCACCAAGAAACTATGACCCCACCCCGCGGCCAGCGCAACTATCCTCCCCCTCCTCCTCCTTCTAATCATCATCATCATCATTACTATCGTTATTACTATCATCATTTTCATCACAACGAACACCACCATTACCGCCACCACTACCCGCAAGCATCACCATTTAATATCTTCACCAAACATCATCAGAAGTAGTAGTAGTAGTAGTAGTAGTAGTAGTAGTAGTAGTAGTAGTAGTAGTCTTGCCTTACCTTGACGCTGAGGACAGTTCCAAGTCCGACTTGTAAGATAAACGTGACTATAAAAAACTTCCACATGATTGAAACAATCACAAGTCCTTCGTCTTCTTTTTCTACTTTCACTTTCTCACTCAACACAACTTTATTCAAACTCTCAATGTATATTGTCCTTCGTAGTTGTTCTTTCTGTTGCAGTAATAGTTATAGTTGTTTATCTTAAAGTTTTAGCTGTGTATTGTTTTCATTCATAAAGTTTCTGTTATTGTTGTTAACGTGTATGTGAGTGTGTGTGTGTGTATGTAGAATGTGACTTAGTTTTCGTTTCCGTTTAACGACGATGGAAAAGTTTTGTTTGTGTGTAAATAATATGTATAAAATAATATTAATATAAAATAGTAATCACACTTAGATGTTGATATTATTACTGCGCGCACACACACACGCACACACGCACACACATATATATATATTAATTCATATATATTTATAGTTATTATTCTTAGCAATATTGTTATTGGTGTAGTTAATGTCAGCTGTTGTTTTTGTTTTCAGTATTATAATCGTATTTTTTTAGATCGTTGTAGTCATTATTTCTTGCTGTTGTTGTTTCTTCTGCTGTTGTTTGTATTGTTGTTGTTCTTAGAAGTAATGTTCTTGCAAAGATATATACACATGCACTTATTATACACAAAAATAATTTATAAAAATTGCACAAACAGAATGCAATTCAGTTTTCAATTTGACAAGGATAAGTACATATTCGCGTGCGCTCCAAAATGTATATACAGTTTTCTTTAGTTTATTTTTTGCTTGTTAATTGCTAAATTACTTTAGCAGTGGTTGTTCTTAATTTTTAAAAAACTATTTTTTATCTGCTTTTATTTTCAGTTTGTGATTATGATTTTTTTTTTCACTTCCTATATTTTTTTTCTTTTCTTTTTACTACTTTTTTACTTTCCAAAATCCTTAAACTGAACGATTCTTATTACTCCGTTTGCTGCAATCAGCCTTGCTGTCGATAATATTATTATTGTTGTTGTATTGTTAATTTTTTTTTTAATAAAAATTTTTTATAACTATTTTCTTTTTTTTTTTTTTTCTTGTCTCAGATTTTTCTTCCTTTTAGAATTCCAGTTGATGTTATTAGTATCATTCTTTCTTTTTCTCCTTCCTCTCGATCTGAAGTTTTCGACGTAAAATTTTCAAAAGAATCGAATATTCTTAACTTCCGTCTCTAGAAATATTATTAGTTTTTTTTTTGTTTTTTTTTTCTTTTTAATATTTTTAAAAAAATATTTTTCTGAAAATTTCAGCAACTTACGTTGTTATTCTTGTGACTTTTAATATTGGTGAGATATCAATACTTTATTATTGCTGTTGTCGTTTTTATTGTTGCTGCTCAGCCGTCGATCTTTGTTTATAATTGTTGTTGTTGTTGTTGTTGTTGCCGTTGTTAACTTCTCGCTTCCTACTTGATTTATCTCTTTGTCCAACTTTCATCTTTATTTCATCGTTTCTCTCACAACTTCAATTTATGTTTATCTCTCTCTCTCTATCTATCTATCTATCTGTTTGTCTACCTCTCTCTTTCTCTTTCTCTCTCTCTCTCTCTTCCATGCACAATCTTTCTGTCTATCCCACCCCCGCAATTTTCATATCATTTGTATTCTTTTTATAGTCATACCACACACGCACCACACATACACATACACTCACTCATACACATAAAACACACACATGCATACACACATACACACGCACACGCACACTCTCACTCTTTCTCTCCGACTCGCTCTCTCTTTTACTTCACTCTATCTTCTCCTTCAATCCGTTTCTGTCTCCGTCACTATCCTTCTAACTCCGTTCCTCAATAGCGAAACACATACACGCACTCGCACGCACACACGCTAAAGCACACACACACACATATTTCTCTCGCACGCACACGCTTTCTCTGTCGCGCGCCAACTATCACACGCACGCATAGCGCACACACACGCACACACACAAACACACGAACTCGCAAAGATTCGCTCCCCTCTTGCGCAGTCACTCAATAATACTTTCCCTCGCTCACTAACTTTCACTTTTCCTTAAGCACCCCCTCTTCTTCTTTACTCTCACCCTCTCTCCTTTCTTTAACTTCTCCCTCGCTTTCTCTCTCTCTCTATATATATATATATATCTCTTCCTTCCACTCTTATCATTCAAGGATCTCTTTTTCTCACTCTCTGCATGCTCTTTTGTAACAAGCAGTGTTATGGTTCGCTCCGCAGTGTCAGCCGTCTATATTAGTGAGCAATTGCAATGGTCTGTTCCGTAAGGGAACAGCCGTTTATCAATGAATGTTTGGCTTTTGTTTACCCTATTTTTTTTTCTACCACCCACGCTTGTCTCTTGATTATGTTACTCAGTTGATCATCAACCACCCACTATTACATCTCTATCCAACCCGTCCATACGATCAACGCTACCACCGTCACCACCACCCACGCCATGTCCACCTCTACCGTCATCACCATTTCCACCTTCACCAACTACTACTACTACTACTACTACTACTACTACTACTACTACTACTACTACTACAGCAAACACGTGGTTATCTTCATTAGTAACACCTACACATTATTCGGCTACCACCAGTCATGTACTTCTATGCCACAGCCACACCACCACCTCCAAAACCACCACCACCATCACCACCACTACTACTTCTACTACTACCTGCACTAATCCCAGTAATCATACACCCTCCACTATCGCACTACCGTCACCATTAACACTTTCATACACTTCACTATTCCTGCAACCGAACGCATACCATCGCAGACACACACACACACACATTACACACACGCACACACACACACTCATGCACACACACACATTCGCATACACACATACTCTTGCGTGCACAGACACACGCACGCAGTGTGTACGTGTGTTTGAGCGTGTGTGTGTGTGTGTGTTTGTCTTTGTGTATTCATGTGTACGCGTGTGTGTGTGTGTGTGTTATTGATACTGCTAATGTAGTGTGCATCACACATGATGCTTCCACAACAAACACCAGTTCCGCCGAACGACAATACCACTACCGCCGTCACACTACCTTCAACACCGACCAACTGCTCCACAGCTAAGAAGTTGTGTGTGCGTGTGAGAGGCGAGCGAGGAGGGACGAATCATCTAGCTTTCACCACGACAAGCAATATGAGTGTAATCAAAATGGTACCCAGCGCCACCACAACGATTACTAATAACAGCAGCTAAATATACCTGAAATTGCACCTAGAATAAAGGAAAAATGAATCAGACGGGTGTGTCTTGGCCTGCAGTATCTTTAATCATAAATCTGCTCAATGGGGCCGGACCAGGGGCTAAACAGCACAATCTCAACAAAGAAATCTCACGCTCATGTCGGCAATGGGCATGTCTGGATGATCATGGCTGGAACGCTTTTGAGAAGGTCAATCAGGGCTGACTTGTGTCTAAGAAGAACGAGACTCCACTATATCCAATAAAACCACATTAATAGCGTCCTCCTGCCTCCACCACCAGGGCTCTAGCTTATGAATCCTTATGTGGTTGTTTGATCTGCTAGAAACAGCAGTTAAACCTTACTGCTTTAATCAGATATTGGATAATGTAGATGTAGATGTATTATGTCAAAAATAAAGCAGGATAATCACGGTTGGAATATCTTTCATGGGGGAGTCTATCCGATTAAGGTTCACTGGGAGAGTGGAGGTCAAATAATATTAATTCTTTCCAATTTTGATACAAGGCCAGTAATTTTAAGGAGAGGGGACAAATCGATTATATTAACCCCGGTATTTGATTCCTACTGTTTCACCGACCCGAAGGGTTAAAAGGCAAGCTTGGCCTCGTTGTAATTTGCATTCAGAACATAGAGCCGGAATAAATGGTTGTTTAGCATTTTGTCCCAAGCGCTAACCATCCTCGCAACTCACCACCTTCAGTGGTCTAATGATAATACTTTAACTAATTCTCTAAACTTTACAGTTGTGTAGTTTTTATATTTTCTCCCCAACCCCTCTCCAGTACCTTTCTGTCTTGCGTTTTTAACATTTTCCATCATCATCATCATCCACTTTGCTTACTGACTCCATCTATCTATCACCTGTCCTGTTATACAGTTCAAAACACTGAAAAAACCGACACCAACAGCAGCACCACAACCACAACCACCACCACCACCACCACCACCACCACCAGCACTACCAGCATCATCCGCACCACTACTACTACCATCCACATCACTAC
>NC_068989.1:21234757-21246478 GCF_001194135.2 Octopus bimaculoides
TATTATTATCATTATTATTATTATTATTATTATTATTATTATTATTATCATCATCATCATCATTATTATTATTATTTTTATTATTATTATTATTATTATTATTATTATTGTTATCATTATTATTATTATTATTGTTATAATTATTATTTTTCCGCTTCTCCTCCGCTTCCTCTTCCTCGTCACTACATAATTCTCTACTCCGTTAAAGACTTATTCGGACCACCGATTCAATAATACCGTTCACCGTTTACACGTTGAACCGGTTAGTTAGAGATGAACTGTTCCATTTGCATCAACTGGTGACCAAAAACGGTTTTAGAACCAAGAGGATGCACACACAAACACACTCACCTCGCAAACGCAGAAACACTGTATGCGTCTGTGTGTTTGCGCGATTGCATGTCTGTGTGTCCGTGTGTATAGAGGAATCTGATTGTTGATGGTGTTAAAGGATTCAAGAACAACGGGGTTGCTAACACTGGGTTGAAACGTGCTGGTAAATGTATGGATGATGTGAGCCCTCTCTCAGAGAAGGGCACGAAGCGACCCCTTTTGTGCGACCTGTCTGGTCGTACGTGCTTCTCCAAGACAGGCCTATCCAGCCACAAACGTTAGCATCCCGGGTGACATACTTAGCGCTATTTCGTCTGCCGTTACGTTCTGAGTTCAAATTCCGCCGAGGCCGACTTTGCCTTTCATCCTTTCGGGGTCAATTAAATAAGTACCAGTCACGCACTGGGGTCGATATAATCGACTTAATCCGTTTGTCTGTCCTTGTTTGTCCCCTTTGTGTGTAGCCCTTTGTGGGCAGTAAAGAAATGACAAAGAGAAAAGGTCGAGAAATATGGACACCTGAAAATTGAAGTCGGCAAGACGTAGCAGCTGCGTCAGTCAAACGTAAAGGTTGTTCCTGTTGTCATCGGAGCATTGGGTTCAATACCTTTTCTTAAGAAAAAAAGAAAAAAAAAGAAAAGAAAAAACGTGTCCACAGACTCGTCCCAGCCGCCTAGCAATGTAATTGAAATCCAGTATGTTTCGCTATTTTTAATCGCATCTGGTAGAAATGGTGAAGGCGCGTGGCTTGGTGGTTAGGGGTTGGATCATGATCGTAAGATTGTGGTTTTGATTCCTGAGCAAAACACTTCATGTTCAAGTCCACTCTCTTGGCAAAAATGAGTAATCATGCAACGGATCGGCGTCCCATTCAGGTAGGAATATATACGCCATGGAAACCAGGAAACCAGTCCTATGAGTCTATATGACTCGGAAAGGTACTTTACTCTTTATTATGTCCTCTCTTGTGTAATTCTCTTTACTACGTTCTCTCGTGTGTAGGTCAGCGAGTGGATTCACTCTACATTGTTAGGTCCCAAGGCTGTTAATGGATGGTTGATTTGTGGTCGGTGTGAAATTTGTAGGTCCCTTGCAGACATCATCAATGATCGGGAGATGAAGCCTGAGACGTTTCTTAGAATTAAATGGGTTTAAGAAGTGGTCATACTCGGCTACGAGTAGGCAATTACCAAACAAACATGGAGGGCCGTTAGACCAGAACGAGAGGAAAATAGTGAACGCTGGGAGAAATATTTTCTTTGAAACGAGAAAAGATAAAAGAGAGAGAAAAAACGTCCAGTCCTTTGAACGTCCATATATATACATACGTGTGTGTGTGTGTGTGTGTGTGTGTGTGTGTGTGTGTGTTTGTGTGCGTGCGTGCGTGTGTGTTTGTGTGTGCGTATCTAGTCTTTAGTCTGACGAATTATATTTTGTTTGACTAACGATTATGGAATAAATGTTTATTCACGCTCAGATTTTTCCTTTAGCTTCTTTATTCTAAATGCTTTGACATATCTTCTTTGTACTTGTCACTGCCTGGATTACATATATGTATATATAGATACACATACATACATACATACATACATACATACATACATACATACATACGTACGTACATGCATACATACATACATACATATTTACATACGTTTATGTCTATATCTATATGCACATGTGCGTGTATACAGGTTTAGTAGTACAAGCAACATAAATAGGACGCAAGATGTGCTTATATACATACATGTATATATTCTTGTATTCATTTAAGTGCTTCAATTATATGGCTGCAGCTATGTTGGGGAACCGCCTTAATTTCTTTTCTTTCAGTTTTGTTGTCGCTTTATGTCTGGAAATTGGTCTATGACTGAACTTGTAGCAGCTGACCCTTGAGTGTATCTTTGAGTGGTTGGTTGCTTCGGTATGGTAGTTAGGAGCTTATCCTAAGTTTTTTTAATGTTTTAGTACAGCTTTATTTTATATTTCTAATTTCTTCAGGTAGATAAGTGTACAGTTGGGGATCTCTGAGTGGCAGACTGATACAATAGAATGATTTTTCTCGTAATTTTAAACATGATATATTTGAAAACTGACAATATCTACGAGTCCATGCATTAAAATTCTCTCTAATGCCAAAGTTTAGAACATGTCCCTGCAGAATTTTCCATACGAATATAATAGTATAACTCACTCTTCGACGTTCAAGAGAGCAGAGGCATAAAGCTTTCAGATATTCCCCATAATTAAGGCTTTTAATCAAAGAAGCGATATGAACGTTCTTAGTAACGCTTCAAATTCTTCTATGAGACCAAAGCTGTGAGCAGCAATCTAATCTGCTCAGAACTATGGTCTTCAATAGAGTTCGAATAACTACTGATTTTCTAGTCTCGAAAGTTTGTAGGGTCCATCTTATGAGGTGTCTGCAGATGTATGTGTGTGTACGTGTATGTACGTCTATGTAAAGAAAACAAAGATAGAGAGCAATTATTCTTTTGCTTATGTAGCTCACTGGGCTGCGGTCAGGCTGTAGCAATCCCTTGTAGAGTTAGTAGAACAAATCTATACAAATACTCGTTTATAAAATTTAGTATATATTCTAGTCGTTCTTTTAACTGAACCACGAAGCTAAAAAGACCTAAACAAACCAACACATGTTTCCAAGCGATGGGTGAGACGACGGGCTTCCAGAGGTTCCGTCAACCAAATTCACTCACAAGGCTTTAATAAGCCTATATAGTAGGTCATGGTAGAAGACTATCGCCCAAGTTTTATGCTCTTAATTACACGTGTGTGTAATAACATTATGAATTACATGTTTTTCAAGACGCTCAAATATTAATATGTTTTAATGCCATTAATTGTATGTAAGCTTTTGAAAACATTGTGGTACCTTTAGATGCCTCTGGTGGAAAAACTGTTTAAAAATCAATGCCCTATAATCTCGAAAAATGTGAAAGACCACTACAAATATTGTAGTTCTAGTACCACCTTTTGAAAAGAACAATACTTTGAGGTGGAAAATATTTTCTTATGAGCCGATGAGAATGCTTCTAATTAATCGGTTAAGAGAATAGATGGTGTATCAGTTAGTTATGCTACACTGACTTTATTGGACAAGATGAAAATTAATGTGTGTACGCCTAGAATTTTAGCAGTGCAGTGAAATGTAAACAAATATTTAGAAAAAAAATGTTTATATCTCTCTGTGGTACTGGGATTGTCTTACCTATTTTCTCTTCCGACATTTTCCACCCACGGAGAAATTAATAGCTTATAGCTATTTATATATCAATGAGCTGAAACTAGTCAGGACATTGCTACCATCATTAACGTCAATAACAGTAAGAAAAATAACAACATCAACAACAAAACAAAGAAGCAAAACAAATGCTCGAACAGTAATATGGATGAACATTTGTAGTGGTAAACTCTGAAATGAAGGAATTCGGGATTCGGAATGAGTGTCTATATATGCGAATTACAGAGTACGGTGAACCATAATCTGCAAGAACCATAATCTGGTGGTCCCTAGATAGAAATTAAACGTTGCTAGAAGTAATTTCTAAGGTCAAAATATGGTTTGGATGTTTGCTTCGTAACCACATATTTTCGAGTTCGCTTCAATTACTTGGCACCTTGAGTAAGTGTTTTCTACTATAGCGTCGGGTAATGGTTAGTTAATGAAATTTTTATCGGCAGAAATATATTCAAAAACCTAGACATATATACACTTACACATATATGCACATACATATGTGTGTATATTTACGTATGTATGTATGTATGTATGTACAGGATGTCGGAAATTTTTTTTTAAATCTCACTTTTCTTTATGTGTAAGGTGTTTAAACTTTAATCTTATTCCCAATTTTTCCCGCTTTTTCCGATTTGGCTGCTAGCATTTTCTCTCAGACTTGCTGGACTTAAAGAACGCATTCCAGAAATGCTTCAAAGTGTGTTTCGCAACGCTAAGGATAAATTTGAAAATTGCAAGTATACAGACGTAGCATATGTCGAAAATGTTCAATCAAATTTTGACGTAAGATTTATAAATCCAGTTGTTTTGATAGCATAATCAAGAAATAAACAAAATTCTGTCAGTTCTTTTAAAATTTGCTCGATTCCAATGAATTCGATAGTTAATTCTGGGATAACCTGTATATTTATATATGTGTATGTTTGTGTATATATATACATACGTACATACATACATACATACATACATATATAACTTTCCAAACACATGCAAACATATATATATATATATATACACACATATACAATATACATATGTATGTATATATATATATATACATATATATATAGATAGATACATACATATATAAATACAGATACATACATACATACATATATATATATATATATATATATATATAGTGAGACGAGGTTAAAAATATAGAAAGAATAGACCTCATTATATTGAGCATATAGTATTTATCCAGCTGTAATGTCGCATAAGTGACTCGAAGGTTAAGCGTTTCATTCGTTGCACTTAGCAAAATTCGCACACACAATGTATTTGTGCGTGTGTGCGTGTGTGTGTGTGTGTGTTAAAACTACGCAAAACCCATCTGAAATTCAGTCACCCATGGTTTTCTGGCCGGAATATTAAATTCATTTCGCCATTTTGCAAGCTGGTATATCTAAAGAGTGGGTTAGCAACTCCATATGTATTGTTTAAATATCACTTAACCTGTTCGGAATTACTAACACAACATGTTGACATTATGAGTTTGAGAAATAGCAAAATACATTTAATATTTCAGTCAGGAAACCCTAGGTAGTTAAATATTACATATTTTTGTCTGTGTTTTTAGTTATTAATATCTTTACTCTCCCAACTGACTGAGTTTTGTTGACCCTCTTTGCACGCAGATTATCTATCTATCTATCTAACTATCTATCTATCTATCTATCTATCTATCTATCTATCTATTTATCTATCTATCTATCTCCATCTATCAGTCTATCTACCTTTCTGTCTATCTACCAATCTATTTATCTGTCTGTGTGCGTATGTGTGTATGTATTGCGCACGTGAATTATTTCACGTCGTCAGCGTACACAATGTTATGCAGCTCTGTCAAATATTTTATGCAGTTTAAATGAGCAAGACCTACGAACCTTTCCATGGATAAAAGACGTGTAATGTTGTTGATTGAATATCTAATAAGTGTCTAATAAAATCTATCTTTTATCTCTCAGATATAAAACCTGTTCACTGAGAGATAAAACCTGTTGTGTAGCCACTTCGTTTACATTTCCGAATGAGGTTAAACTGTATACTTTATCGGCCCTCAATTTCCACCTTTGGAACTGCAGTCGTTTTCTTCTGATCCCTTGCTAAAAGCATCCTCATCATTTTTGTGGAATCCACTTTTTCCTCCACTTCCAAACAAAAATCTATCATTATGCACTTCTCCCATCAAGAAAGCCTCCGTTTTTACTGTTTCCTTCGGATCCAATTCCACGCTATACATACTTGGCCACTCCCATCCAAGTCTATTCATTTTAGATCCAAAGCATTTCTCACTTCGCATATTTACTTGCCAAAAGCAGAAGTAACTCCATTTGCATTTTTAAGACCAAGCCACTGACTTTGACAGTATCCTTTCTATTACACTTAATGAGCCCTAGAACTTACTCCTATCTTCAAATTATTTAACGATGTTCTCTGAATTTGGAAGCATGCTTCTGTGTATTCAATGCTTAAGAAAGTCAACCCCTCCACCCAGTCAACCCCTCCACCCAGTCAACTATCATGTTGATTGCCTTCTTCACTTGTATCGTATCCAATGTAATGAAAGCGGTCATTAACAATGAGGTTCTACATCACCTTGAATCACTCTGATCACCAGTAAGTCTTCCGGTTAGCCAGATCCATTAGCGATAAACTCTCTTATGTCATTCACCAGTGAGCTCTCGCTTTAGAGGAGTTTGGAGCAAACAATATTGTTGCTCTATACATCAGCATACAAATTACTGACAAATCTGACGACAAAGCCACTACCTAATTGTTTCAGTTTCTGAATATTGCAGTCAAATCTCTGTCAAAAGACACACTCTAGCATCTTAAAATGGATGTACGAATTCGTTGGTTCATATGAGCGTCGAATAAAATCTTCCGGGTATTTGTTTCGACTTTTTACAGTTCAAATCCCTCCGAGGTCAACTTTGCTCAGCATTCGTTGAGTCGATAAAAAAGCATCAATCTAAAGTGGTGGATCGATTTAGTAGAACTGTAAGAACGTCGGGCGTAATAGCTTGCGGTATTTGATCTTAATCTTTGCTGTCTTAGTTCAAATCCCACCATAGTCTACTTAGGTTGTAGATTAAACGCGTTGCCCGATTTAACATCACCACTTGAAACCTTAGATGTTTCTAGGAACTTAAATGTCATAAGTACTGCCTGCCTTCATAAGTTAAGGTATAAAATAGACAAACATATAATCTAGTTCTAGATATGCTGTACCAACTAAAATGAAGGGATGACCAAAAATGGAATTCTTTTGAAAATAGGTCTCCTCTATGAGAGCCGACTTGGGTTACACGATTAAATATTATACTTAGCTCTGTTTTTATACAAAGCAGCAACGTACTCAGTTTTGATATTTATCGATTGAATATTTTATCTTATTAAGGTCTTTATAATAATTTACAGTTTATAGCTGTCGGTTATATTCACTGACACACTGTTTTGATTACATAAAATTAATATTTCTAATATAAGGAGACAGAATAAATCATTAAAACCTTAAGTGTCATTCTTAAATGCGATGTTTTTTCTCATTTGTTTCTATTATTTTTTTAAAATAATAGAATTTTAAAAAAAGGGATTGCAAAAATAAGTTCGAATCGACAAATGAATGCTCAAGCTTTGTGACAATGTCAGCATTTAGTAAGCTCACCACCATTGGTGCTTAGCTATGACAGTAAGACAAATCACCACTAATAATTTCACCCATATTATATGACTTTGAAGAAGGGCTACGTTTTCCTTTTTTACTACAGTCGATTACGTAAGTCAAATGCATGCAAGATATACAATACCACAAAACGTTATCAAAATACGTAGAACATAAATTCCATTGCAGCCAATAATTGACTGGCATTAATTATATACTATGAAGAAGGTAAAATTAAATGCTTCCTTTTGGATAGCAATTCAGAAGCCTAGAATTCTGTAAATGGCCTGTAAAATAATCAGTTTGACAAATTTGGTTCTCTTTGGTAAATTTGATAACACTTCAATGAAATTATCTAAACCTTATCAATTATTGCTCCATTTACTCTTTAAGGGGTGGAGTTTAAGCCGCTTACGTTCCAAACAAATAAACAGTATTTCACTTTAACACAGCCAATTATGTGCCCTTGTGCCCTTTTCTTTCCCCGCAAGGTAGTAATAGTTAGGAATATAAGCTCCCGATCAACTTCCGAGTGAACAATGAAACGTTTAATAATGTTAACGCATAATCAAATATGAATTTTTCTATTGACTCACATATAAGCTTACACAAGGAAAAAAAATCTTTTGAGACTCATAACTCGATAAATGACGATAATTTCAAGAAAAGAATTGATAAAACTAACAAACAAAAATATAAAGGGTAGAGCTCTCTTTAATCGTTTCAAATTTAATATGAACATTAAGCCTTACAAAGACATAATGTGAATAATAGATTTTGAAATGATGGTTTGTATATGGTAGGAATAGACAACCGATATATATACAATAATAATCATCAATATTCAAAATATATACGCCTGAGAGAAAAAAAACAAACACCAAATAAAATATTACAGCAACGTTATAAGAAAAAAATTATCTCCGAAGGAAAAAGTAAGAAATACAAGTGTTAAAAGAAAGAAAATTGAAGAGAAGTGTGATAGAGATTTAAAGAATGGGAGATAAATAGTATTCCTATAATCCTTAAATATCTTAATATATAGAATATAGAAAATACATCGAGAAAATTAATCACGGAATCCATATTAATTGGAAAAGAAAAGAGAGAGAAAAACTCATCAGATACATAACATTCTAGTAAAAACTTGATACTAGACACCGAATCCGAATCCTTTCCCGATTGTTTGAAGAAACCTAAGTTGACGTCTAGAGAAATAGGATTGATAATGAATGAGAATAACATAGAAAACTGTGTTCTCATGATTCATGTTTGAAAATAATGTAAAGCGGCAATAAACATAGCACGCCCACTAACAATATAATACTGACAATATTTTGAGACATCGTCTGGAACAAGGAGGCCTATTGTTGCAAACGAAACGTGCAAGTTAATAGGGAGATAATGAAATATACTGAATAAATACGTACATACATACTTCGGCAACATCTTTTAACTACCAAGTATCGAAGTGCATCCCTTGACCAGGTTTGCATTCACGAGAAAGATAACATCATGAGACTCGAAAAGCAACTCCTCGAACAACATTCCTTGTCTGATAAGCTTGAATATATATCCAACATATGAGATGAAGTGATGAGCGTCAATTGGTAGAAGACCATGCAGGGATATGTTAACAGAAAGCTCCAGGATGACAGTAACATTAATAATCAAAGCAGTCTGTCAGGCACCAACAACCGGAGTACTGTATGTTTGCGCGTGTGTATATAGCTTTGTTAGTACAAATAACATAAATAGGACGCAATATGAGCTTATATGCATAAATGTATATATGCTTTTATTCTTTTAATGGCTTTAATTGTAGGACTACGGCCTTAATTTATTTTCTCAGTTTTATTGTCACTTTATGGTTGGAAGTTGGTCTATGATTGAGCTTGTAGCTACTGATCTTCCTTGAGGAGAATGGTTTGTTGATTTGGTATCGTCGTTAAGAGTTTATCCAATGTCTTTTTTTTTATGTTTCAGTACAGGCTCCTTTTATATTTCTAATTTCTTTAGATAGACAGTTGAACAGTTCAGGATCTCTGTGTATCAGTCTAGTACAACTGGGAGTTTTTGTTCATGATTTCAAAGGTGATATATTTGGAATCTAACAATATCTACCAATTCGTGCATCAAAACTCTCTCATGCTGAAGTTTGGAACGTGCCCTTCCAGGTTTTTCCATACGTATATGATAATATATCTCTCTCTTCGGCGTTCAAGAGAGTAAAGACACAGAGCTTTCAGATGTTCTCGGTGATTAAGGCTTTCAACCTAAGTTATTTTGCTTGTGAATGTTCTTTGTAACCCTTCAATTTCTTCTATGAGACCGGATATGTTAGGAGAAAGTCTTGAGGTATCGACGTGCGCGTTCATATTCTTCTTGTTCAGCTGTTTTGTCCCAGGTTAGCACTCAAGCTAGCTGAGACTAGGAGAATTAAAGTCCCCCGTTGAAAGTACATTAACCTGTGGGCTTGCTTGACTTAGGTTTTGACTTATGAGTGATAAAGCATCTCTGAAGTGTTCTTGGTGGTTAGGTGTTTCAGGAGAACGGTAGGTTTTGCCTGTGATCAAATTGAGGCCGATCACATGTATAGCACACTGTGTTCGAATGGGAGAGGAGGACGTTTGTTTCCAGGTCTTTACAGACGAAGACCGCTACTTCAAGTTGTAACATCTACACGCTTCAATAGATGCGAGGGTTAGTACAGTTAGTTCCTTGGATGTAATTTAAATTTAAGCACTGGTAAATACAGTCCCATAATAAATGTAACGAGAAATTAATTATGCTGTTTTCAAGGCCAGTAATTTTGAAGGATATGGATAGTCAATTACATCGACTGCAGTTCTTGAGAGTTACTTTAATTCATCGATCCCGAAAAAATGAAAGGCACAGTTGAGCTATGTAGAATTTGAAGGCTCTTCACCAACGTTCTAACGAATCTGTCAGCTCACCAACTTAGGGATTTCAGTGTATTTTTTTATATATATTCCAATTTTCATGCAATATTCCTGAAAACTTTGCTAAGAATATTTAGGTATATAGTAAGTGTATATGAAGCTTATATTTTAACGAGTAATCATTTATTACTGCTGCTCATTATCACAATGACGCATTGAATAGTTTCAAACTTATAAGAAACTATATACAAAATATCACTAGTTCTATAAACACAAAATAAGATACGTAATATTATATGGTATAATCCCATATCTGGATTAAATGTTCTACAGAAATTTGGCAGAGCTCCTCAGAGCTTAATTAATAAACATTCTTCATCGGTCGCATGTATCATAAGAATGTTACTAAGTAACTTATAATATTATCAAAAGCGTGACTATTTTTACATCTAATATCAACAGAAGGAAACTATGCAATACTAAGACACAAAACACTTCTCCGATATCTCGTTGCAACATTCTTAATATCTGCTGTTTCAATGATATGATTTGATTTTCTAAACCATCGAATCGGGGAACTAAGATCTCAAGTAAATCTTAGAAAAGATAGTGTAACAAAACGCTATAAATGAATATGGAACTAGAAATAGACATTTAAATCCGAGATTTAGATAACAATTTCTCATTCAAATCCCTAGGAATAGATGAAATGTTTAAAATTCGACAAATGGAAATGGAAGACAAAAGTAGGAAAGAATACTACAGAAGATTAAGACTAAGACTAAAAACTGAACCTAATGCAAGAAATAAGGTGCTATGTATCAACAATACACTGGCCATTCCACTTATAAATTATAGCTGCAATATAAATCTGGAGAGTCATTAGAAAAGTTTAGACAAAAAACAAGGGAACTATTCACAGCATATTGAAGTTTATATCCCAAAGAAGGAATAAGCACTATAAAAAGTGGATGTGGTGCGACATAAATAGAAAACTACTATAAGATAACAACTGTCGAATAAAGAATGAATGGAAGATTGATAAAACGATAACGAAACATTTAAAAATCAGACAATTTTCTCCGTGCCAAACAGAAACGAACAATGCTGAAAGAATAAATTTAGATAACAATGCAACGGATATAGTTAAAAAGATAAAGCACAACATGGAAACAAAATTACAAAGTATACTAAAGAAGTATTATAAGACACTAGCTGGGCCCCGTGCCGTCAAAAATGATGGCTAATTGTATTTTATATATATAAATAACGTACAAAACCAAGATTTTGGTTTAATAATTCTTTTATGACTAAACTTTTTGTGAAAAATCTATCCGCAACTAACATCATTTAACTGCTTGTTTCCTTCAAAAGAATTTTTAAGTTTTCCTTCCCTCTTGTCCAAATTAAGGCCACATGAAGCTGGCCGTGACTAAATACGGGAACTGGCAAATACACAGAATTGAAACGCTGTTTGATTTTTTCTTTTCAGCGTTAAATGTTCACCATCCCACTTCCATTGCACACACACACATACACACACACACACACACACA
>NC_068989.1:21246488-21248464 GCF_001194135.2 Octopus bimaculoides
CACGCACGCACACACACACACACACACACAAACACACACACAAACATTCACATACCTCCCTTTATATACACACACATAAAATAAACATACACAGAGTTTAAACGCTGTTTGATTTATCTTTTCACCGTACAGTTTCCATCATCCCACTACGAAGTTTGCCATCACTCCCTCCTTCTTTATTCATCTATCACTCCTATCTTTCTCATTCATATGTTGTGACGGAGAAAAACACAAGAATATTAATATGGTAGATAAGGAACAAAACCAAGTTTTTTGTTTAATAATTCTTTTACTACCAAACTTGTGAAAAGTCTATCGGCAACTAACATCCTTTGACTGCTTGTTTCCTGCAAAAGAATTTTAAAGTTTTCCTTCCTTCTTGTTCGACTTGAGGCCACATAAAGTTGGTCGTGACTAAATACGGGAGCTGGTAAGTAAATACCAAATACACAGAGTTGAAACACTGTTTGATTTTCCTTTTCAGCGTTGAATGCTAACCATCCCACTTCCATTGCACGCGCACACGCACACACAAACACACACACACAAACACACATTCACATACCCCCTTTTACATACACGCATATATTCACACAGAGTTGAAACGCTGTTTGATTTATTTTTTCAGAGTACAATTTTCATCATCCCGCTACCAATTATGACATCACCCCTTCCTTCCTTATTCATCTATCCCTTTCTTTTCTCATTCATAAACACAAGATTATTATCATAGTAGATTATCTCGGTAACCATAGGAGCTATGAAAAAAGATACAAAGCCCAGCAACACCACCGGATCATTCTACACATCTGCGTAATTTTTCGCGCAATTCCACCCAACCGTTTGATTGTGAATCCCAAGACAAGAAAATATACAAGAAAAAATCAACAATGTCAAATTTATATGTATAGATGTACATTGCAATGAATATCAACTATAGAAAAGGAAACCGGTTGGTAATTATGTGCTTTGGAATACCTAATGGTGCAAGTTTGTAGTTATGTGCTTTTCAGTGTTTAATAACGTATTTTTTAAATAGCTTGAATGTGGATATGTGGCTTAGAATACATAATGCTGAAATAATTTGATTGTAGTGACGTATATTGGATATGATAAGGCATTTTGAAATAAGTTCCTTCTGATAAACTGTTTCTAAATGTGTATTATTGTATTTTGAAATAATTTGTTTGTAATTATTTACTTTTAAATTAATCATGCATAATATAAAGGAAGAATACATTTTCTTCTTTTTACTATACACCAAGTGGTAATACTATTAAATTGGGCTCACATGCTCTCTAGGACGACAACCAGGGGGAGATGAATACCTAATCACCAACACATAAACTTGTACACGCTTCAGGGTGGTTGAACCTTACTCTAGTTAAATCTTTATATAGATAAAGCTGAGAATGTGTGTGTGTCTGTGTCTGTGTGTGTGCATCACTAAAACTTGAGAACTACCCAACCGATTTCATTCAAATTTTACACATGCCCTACTTAGGGTCCATAAGTGTCATGAGCCAAAACACTTTTGAACTCTTGTCTAATGCGAGCCGGAAGCAATGTCTTACCTCTTACACTATTTCAGTATAATGTGTCAAAAGTGAAACAATAACATCTCTATTTTAATGTGATTTACGTTCAGTCTTAATACTGGAGCTATTATATACTTACACTATTGATATTGAAACTATTATCTCACATATATACATGCATACAGACACATACATACACACACACACACACACACACACACACACACACATATATATATATATATATATATATATATATATATATATATATACATGTATATATGTATACATATATCTGCACATATATATGTATGTATATATATGTATATATGTAAGTATTTATATGTATATGTATGTATATATATATGTGTGTGTGTATATATGTATAAATATATGTATGCATGTGTACATGTGTATATATATGTGTGCATATATATG
>NC_068989.1:21248502-21251495 GCF_001194135.2 Octopus bimaculoides
TATATATATATATATATATATGTATATACATATTTATGTATATATACATGCATATAAAAGCAAAATACGCAGCAGGATATCAAGAGGTGATGCAGTACGATTGTTTCAAGCGGCTCCATCTAATTGTACAGTGCAATCATTACATCAATTTAAATGCAAATCTATCCTCAGCTGCAGAAATAAATAGAATTTTTTAATCAGTTAGACACATTAATATAATTTTACTCAAATTCTCTAATAGAGCAAGAATAGGGAGAAATTGTAGGGTTAAATCCCACTGTGCGTTATTAGGCCGATGTTTAACCCAAAACGTAATCTATAAACGTACTATCACAACTGTAGCTGATAACTTTGTATATATAGGATGTTCGATAAATATGAAAAAAAAAACGCATTAATAACCATTTTTCATATTTTAGGGTCAAACATCAGGCCAATTGTACGTCCTTATCTGAAGGAAAGCGGAATCGAATTTAGCCTTGAATGAGATATTATAAGGAAAGCGCAACCTTATAGAGATAGTCGGTACGGGTGCGAGCTGTGCTCTATGGGAAGTTATGAAATTTTTAAGTATAGGGACAAGAGCAACTTGGTTAATAATAGATTAGACCTAAGGGTAGCATGCGTACATAGTGTCACCCGTATATTTAAATATTTTCGAAGTTAGCGTTTATAGGTGCTGCACTTGAACCTGGACAGGAGAAATTAATTTTAGGAGAAATTTAATAGGAAATTAAATTTCAGGAGAAATCTTATTCTAGCGGGTAATGTGAAGTTACCCGCTAGTATTATATATAATAAGTTATATATATTTTCTTACTATTCTCTATAATTTCTTACTATTGTATTTTCTTATTTTGATATCTTTACCAATTAACCTCTTATCTCTTATAAGTTATTAATGTTCTTAAAGAGAAATATAAACTTTGTAGAAGAGTTGATTATAACATACCCACAATAAAGTACAAATATTGTGTATATTTGCATGGCTGCACATAGTTAAATATGTATCTGTACACAACTCATTTTTTCGATTGTCTTCTGATTCTTAGCCTATATTTAATATAAAGATAGCACAATTTATCGACTCAGTATTCCATAAGTAAATACCCAGAGTAATCTTTATAGAAACCACCTGATAAGTAAATAATTAAGTACAGGTATGAATATTAAACTAATTCAATGTGATCTTTCCTTTTTAATGTTAAAAATTGGTATATAAACACAGTTTACCTATTCTGGTTATAATATCATTTTTAGTAATCTTAAATGTTATTTTCATACAACATAACAATATTGTTTATATACAATCATCCATTGTACCCCATGATAAATTCCTCTGTATTAACATCATAGGTTTGATTAGCGTCTTGCCCCTTTAACTGGCCATTATCGTCTTGAATTAGGGTCCTCCCCTACCCAGCCTCCTTTATAGACAATTATAAATTTTCAAAATCCTCACAATATTTATGACCATACCCAACCATAAACTGTCAACTCGGCTTACAAAGAATAAATAATGTGGGGAGAGAGAGTGAGAAAGAAGTAGCTTAACTGGGTGGTCGAAAACAATTTGTAGGAAGAAAGGACCAATAGTAGAGTAAAAGCGAAGGACAGGTAGATACTGTGGCTGCTATAATGTCGTCACATATTTTAATTAGCAATAGCTTGGTAACAGGAGCACTTTTCATGACTCCCTAGACTAGGGAGCCAAAGGGAGAAAGTTATCCTCATACCACATATCTAACCAGAATGATTTCAAGAGACTTGCCAATGTTGATGGCACTCATGTTCTAGTTGTTGATGGTAAGCCAAGTGACAGATGAAACATACCACTTCAAATGAGGAATGTTTCATCCAGCAAGTTTCCATACAGTTTCTGTCTGCAAAAATTCACTCCCTAGAATTTGGATGAACGTAAGTTATAAGAGAGGAACTCTACGAAAATGCTGTTCAATGGAATTAGAATGAAAACTGAATGGTCGCTAAGAGATCATCGTAGCTACACTGCCTTGCCTCTTGCATTCGAATGTTTTTAAATGATGTCCCTTAAAGAGGTGGAGCAAATTTTGTTGCGTTGCCCCCACATGTACTGTGCTTAAGAAACGGCCTCGCTGAGCACTTGATGCCATTACAGTACTCGATTATAGCTGCCTTGGGGTTGAAGAACAGCAGAAACAACATAACTAAAAAGGCATAAACATGAGTATAAAATGTTGCTGAATTACGTTATGTTGCCTGCAGGAAAATGAATTACTTTACTTTTCGTAAAAATCCTTTTATCGCGGAAGGGTAATAAGATAGCTCGATAAATTCATTTTTAGTTGAAGTTTGTAATATAAAGTTTGGGGATTTCAAATTTGTTTGAGAGTGATGAAAGGGGAAAAAGAGACGGTGTCATTTGGGCTGGAGAAGATAAAGTAAGAAAGAAACTAATGTTGAGTGTATGATGTGGTGAAGTAAGATAGCCAAGAGACAGATTACTAACACTATGGGGCTAGGAATCAGAGATGCAAGATGGACAAAGAGGATGCTAGGAATTGGATAGAGATTATAAAATTATTCAGGGCTTCGAGCAAGAGTTCAGCTACAGAAGAGAAAAACGGGAGGTAATGAAAGTGGAAGACGGAGAACAACAGCACATCGAAATAACTATTAACGGTTATAAACACGCGTACACTAAATACAGAAATATACACAATTCATTAAATTAAGTCGTATAGAAAATTACTAATTCTGAACGAACAGGAGAAAAAAAAAGGAAGCATTTCGCCTTTGCTATTAAATAACATATAAGAACCACAACACGCACATACAACCCGCCCACATACAGTCAGACAAAAAGCCCCATGCAGCACACACATTCACACACGTAGACGTATGAATACACAACATACATGCGCGCACACGCAGACATTTGTGTGTGTGTATATATATATATATATTATATATTATATATATGTTTGTATATATATATACATATATATATATAT
>NC_068989.1:21251786-21255733 GCF_001194135.2 Octopus bimaculoides
AGTAATCGTTTGCAAACCTGTGTGTGTGCATATATATATATATATATATATACATATACACGAGCAGAGACATAGAAACACTATTATGTAGAAATATACTCGCCCATGCGCCAAAACCGTACATAAATGTACACATCTATATCGATATTAATGAACACTCATGCGCATAAATATTCAAATAAAGGAAAATGTGGGAAGAACCGGGAAAGCACATGAAGTTTAATGCATTCAGTCTTTGCAGCAAAAGAGGTTTCGAGATTAAAGTAGAGACTTTAGAAATACACACACGCACACTCACGTACATGCGCGTGGGAACACACACACAAACACACACATAAACACACATAAACACACATACACACACATACACATATGCGCATAAATATTCCAATAAAGAGCAGAAAGGAAACTGGGCAGAACTGGGAAAGCACAAGAAGTTTAATGCATTCAGTTCTTGCAGAAAAAGAGGTTTCGAGGTTGAAGTTGAGCTTTTATAAATAAACACACAAACACGCGCGCCGCGCGCACACACGCACACACAAACACACACATACACACAGAAACACACATACACATACATGCATAAATACATGCATACATACATGCATACATACATACATACAAACATACATACATGCATGCAGACATACATACGTAAACACAAGCATGTAGGCACCACATATAAACATACATATATATACATGTGTTTAAGCATTGCATTATTGGAATTGAATAGTCACTGGAAAGGAATAACGATGTTGTTTTAAAAGAGCAGAGTTTAAATAAGACCAATTGGTTTTCAAATCTGTCGATCTATCTATCTATCTATCTATCTATCTATCTATCTATCTATCTATCTATCTATCTATCTATCTGTGTGTTTGTCATCCATCTATCTATCTATTTATCTGTCTGTCTGTCTGTATGTATGTATGTATGTATGTATGTATGTATGTATGTATGTATCTCTCTATTCATTTTTCTCTCTTTCTCTCTCTCTCTTTCTCTCTCTCTATTAATACGTGCGCGCGTGTATATGTGTAAATGTCTATGTGCACCTGCGTGTATTTGTGTGGGCTGCCTTTGTCTGAACTGTGATTGTAATAACCTGCCACTTATTCTGGTTAGCCGATTTTCCTTTACTGTTTCAGTTCCTGATTGATTGGTTCCCTTCAATAAGTCAAGTTGTCTAAAACTTCCGGCTGAAACCGATTCTCTAAAAGTGATAGTGATAAACTGACGCATATATATATATATATATATATATATATATATATATATATATAGCGTCAAACTAATACACCTGCTTGTTGTTCCCTCACCTGTCTTTGTCTTTTGTTTTCTGTAAATTCGAAACATATATATTATATATTATATTATATTATATTATATTATATTATATTATATATATATATGAATGGAGTTAAACGCAGGTATTATTCAAATATGTGTACTTCCAGCATATGTTTCGAAGAAGACATTGGTATTATTGTAGAAGGGACGAAATGATGTTAAACAATGCATCAAGGGAAAAAAGAGAAACAAAACGTATCAATAAGACGTTTTAACCGAATATGATTACTGTATATATGATCATGGGAACGCTGGTAAGTTATTTTAAAAAACCGGTAATAGATATAACGTCAAAACAATTTATAGAAAGTGAGGAGTAAGAAAGAAATTAGCAGAACACTTAAGATGGATAAATATAGTGCGATAGGTGAATAGGAATAAAGATTAAAGGCGTGGAAATAGATATATTTAGTGGAAGTGAAATGTAAGAAGACAGTTAAAAGTCGAATTTAATAGACTGGTAGAAATCGCTTATTGGAACTAAAGGAATATTTTGCCAATGTTTGCAAGAGGATTCTCTGAGAACAGGATGAAGTACTGTTCATCGTTACTGAGTGAACAAAAAGATTTACCTTTATCATAAGGAAAGTATCTAGATAGAATATTCCATTCCAAAACGTATTGTTTATTATGTTCCTTTAGAGACCAAACAAATTTACTAAGCTCAGAAATGTTACGTTTATTGATATGTCTAAATGTTGAGTAATGGTTAGATATTCTTTTGGACAACTGAGATGAAGAACTACCTATGTAAAAAACATGTTAGAACCGGAAGTAATTTTTCTAGTTTTAGAATTACTGCTAAAGAAACGAATGCGATTGGAATTTATACCAGAAATTGTAATATTGTTGCTATTATTATTCAAAGAATAGTTAGGGTTAATAATTTCAACGTTACTATTTTCATTAAGTGGATTTGTATTTAACAACTTATTGTTATGTGAAGAGATGACTTGTGAAAGGTGTTTGGAGACCCTATCCTGACTCGGTGTGAATTGATAATAGAATAGTATCTTGAACTTTTGGGGAAATTCTTATCTATAGCTTTACGAACCTGGTAAGGGAGGTTGAATATGATCTGCTTACCTTATGGAATTATCAAGCAAACAGTTTTGCTAGGACATACCTTGTTATTAGGGTAATTATCTTTAAAAGTCTTAGACGTACCTTTATAACAAAAAAAAAAGGGTCTTAAAGAACTGTTATGTCCCTTACGCTGCAGAATTACATTACTTGATTTAGTGTTGTTATTCGAACTAAAATTTATATTGTTATCGTTATGACTTGATTTCATGTCTTGATTAACAGAGGTAGAATTAATGTCAATAGGATTAATATAGGTAATTTTTTCTTTATAGCCACCTTTAAGCAAGGCGTAGTTATAAAATTCGGCTTTATCGTTGAAGATATCAACATTGGCAGATAATCTAGGCAGTCTAAGTGAAATATTTCTAACTAAATTCCTTGTAATAGCCTTCGAATAAATACTGAAAGAGCTAATATATTTTAAATTAGTTGAGGGTTTATGGTATGGAAAATGTGAATCATTATGTAAGTTAAGGGTAATATCCAAAAAGTTGGCTTTAGTTATATCATCGTCAAAAACAATGCTTAAGCCCATGTTTCGGAAAAATTTAACAAAACTATTTTTCAGCCTCTGTAATTTTTGTTTAGAAGCATTTTGAAGGTAGAATACATAATCATCACGTTACAGACCTACATTGATGTTTGGGAATTGGTCAACCATCTCATAAAGGATATATATACCGACCAAATTAGTGATTTGTGCTGAATCAGAACTTCCCATCGTGACATCAGAACTGTCGGGCGTATCTTTACGGACACACAACTTGTCATCAAATTTAATAATAGATTTTCCGGCGGTTAATACGACATTAATTTCATCCCTGGTGAGACCTGCTTTGTTGTGTGCGAGCCAATTGAGTTGATAGAGGAATAGAAACTAGAAATGTCAAACTGGTTCACAAACAGAATTTTTTTAATAACCTTCTAGCACTGATATCGGTGTTCTTAGCAAAAATATTCTAGATAAATATATTCCTACCTTAGTAAAAAAAAATTAAAGATTAATTGATGGTCAAATTCGTTCCACGTGGTCGACTGGTTTAATTCTATTAATAACAAGAAGTGCACAAAATTTATCCAGTTTGACATTTCTAGTTTCTATTCCTCTATCAACCCAATGAAATGCCTTATTAAATGAAATGATGAACAACCTGGTCTGAGAATTGAACCTTTAGCGTAATAGTCACGATCCATGCTTCAAAACCACTGCATCATGCTACCACTCGACACTCTTGAATGAGATTTGGGTTGAGTTGTCTCGCCTGTTCATAACTTTCAGCTGTTTTATCACATGGTGCTTTGAGAGTGTAATCCCCACCACTAAAGGCGATGCTCCTGCAAGGCCGCTGTCAAATGACTGAAAAAAATAAATGAATAAAAGAATACATATATATATATGTGGGGGGGGGTCTGCAAATATATGTATGTGTGTGTGCATATATATATGTGTGTGTCTGTATGCGTATATATATATATATATATATATATATATATATATATATATATAT
>NC_068989.1:21256680-21262422 GCF_001194135.2 Octopus bimaculoides
ATATACAGATAGATAGATAGATAGATACACACACACACACACACACACACACACACAAGTATTTTTTGTACACTCTTCTAATATATATGAACTCCTTATTCTTATTGCACCTTCTCTACGCTAACTTGTAATCAGTGAACCGGCTGATGGTGATAACGACGTTATAGGGGTGTGTTTATGTGAGCATAAGCGCATGCGTATGTGTATGTCAGTATGTATGTATGTGTACGTGTTTATGTGTGTTTAAATTTGCATGTAAGTTCGTAGATTGTGGTGACAATGACTGCTATTTAGGTGGTGTGGGAGTGGTGTTAGCTTTGTTGTTGTTGGTGGTGGTGGTGGTGATGATGATGATGAAGATGATGATGATGAAGATGATGATGATGAAGATGATGATGATGATGATGATGGTGATTATACCGACAACAACGAGGATGATAATGATGATGGTGAATATGATAATGATTATCACAGCGATGATAGTAGGAGAGGTTATGTTGTGCTGGTGATGGTGATGGTGGTAGCAGGGACTGGGTTGGCGTTAGTGGCGGTGGTGGTGGTGGTGGTGGTGGTGGTGATGAAGATGATGGTGATGATGATAATATCGAGTTTTCCATTATTCCAGGAACATTCAATTTCTGCAGTAATGGTGTTAGCTGTAACGATATTATAACAGCAGTGGTGGTGGTGGTGGGGGGTACTACTGATACTAGTGGTAGGAACGGTAGTGGTGGAAGTGATTTTATTTACGAGAAAGTCTAATGATGATGATGATAAAAATGATGATGATGATAATGATGATGATGATGATGATGATGAGGAGGAGGAGGAGGATGATGATGATTGCAATAACTAGGCATTATCACATTGCTGATATTGTTTGCGGTAGAATGTTGTTGTTGTTGGTGGTAGTGCTGGTGGTGCTGGTGGTGCTGGTAGTGCTGGTGGTGGTGGTGATAGTAGTAGTAGTAGTAGTAGTAGTAGTAGCAGCAGTTGTTGTTGCTGTTGTTGTTGCTGTTGTTGTTGTTGTTGTTGTTGTTGCAGAATATTGCCAGATATACTTTGTCTTGGCTATTAATACGGAGTGAAAGTGAGAGCAGTGAGTGGGCGGCTAAATGGCGTATCACTCCCTGCCTCTCCTTCTGGAACTATACAACATTTCGGAAAGGGGGGGGAGCGTGAAACACAGTGGTGGAAGTTGGCGAAGCTGTAGAGTGCATGTATTAGTGACTCTGGAGTACTCGAACTTCGATGCTTCACCATTTCAAGTTCAAATCTCACCGTCATCGATTTTATATTTCGTATTTGTGTACCTGTTGTCGTTATTCTTTAACCCCAGGTTAGCTCTGAGTTAATATACCTATAATAAAACTTATTCCAGATATGACCAAGATATGTTTTTCTTTTTTTGCTTTCCTTTATTCTATGCATCAAAAGCTACTTTGTTCAGTATATTATTAAATTTTATATGGGGAATTTGATTGTTACTTCTTGCAGTCTGTATGATGATGGGTTGGCAGAATCATTAGAGCGCTGGACAACATTCTTGGTTCAGTCCCTCCCAAGTCAACTTTGCTTTTCATCTCTCGGAAGACGATAAAATAAATAAAGCCTAGTGAAAAACTGGGGTTCGATATTATCGACTAACTCCTCACGACTAAGTTGCGCCTACATTATAAAAAGTTATTTCCAGCAGATTTAGCGATCGCGTTGCAGCTCTTTCGTTGCCTTGACGGTGAAAATTAGCAGAAATACAGTTGTCCCTAAATAGATAGGATGTTTTATAGTAAAATACAGAAAAAAGTACATGTGAGGTTTTATAAGTAATACTTGAATGTTGAATGAAACGCACAGCTAGACACTGGCCATAATGTTACTAGAATTAACTGTTAGTGTGTGTCAGTTGTTAATTTATTGGCTACTGGAATAATTGTGGAGGCGCAATGGCCCAGTGGTTAGGGTAGCGGACTTGTGGTCATAGGATCGCGGTTTTGATTCCCAGACCGGGCGTTGTGAGTGTTTATTGAGCGAAAAGACATTAAGCTCCACGAGGCTCCGGCAGGGGATGGTGGCGAACCCTGCTGTACTCTTCCACCACAACTTTCTTCCTGTTTCTGTTGTGCCTTTAATTCAAAAGGTCAGCCTTGTCACACTGTGTCACGCTGAATATCCCCGAGAACTACGTTGAGGGTACGCGTGCCTGTGGAGTGCTCAGCCACTTGCACGTTAATTTCACAAGCAGGCTGTTCCATTGATCGGATCAACTGGAACCCTCGATGTCGTAAGCGACGGAGTGCCAACAACAACAACAACAACTGGAATAATTAAGAAGAGTGAATAACTGAGTATTACAACGAGACTGAGTAACAGATTAAGCATAATCATATTCATCCCTTACAAGCAAGTACGATTTAGTAGCGTGTACCATACTTTCACCAGCTGTTTTAGGTGATTGTGTACTTGCAAGTAGACGCAGACATCCTTTCAACCCATCCATTCCTTCACACAGCGGAACATGGAGAATGTGACAAGTGGGCAGAGAAAGGGTTAGCATTTATCTGGTATTCCTTATTTTGCAGAGTATACTGTAGCAACGTGAAATGAAATGAAGCGTCTTGCTTGAGGACAAAGCGTATGTCCAGTTCAGGAATAGCACACACAATCACATCAACGCGAACCCAGATTTAATCCAACGCGAACCCAGATTTAATCCAACGCGAACCCAGATTTAATCCATTGTTTCGGTGCCATGTCTTAATGTTACAAGAAGATCTATGGGTTGAAAAAAAATACAAAACAATTAAACAACCTCTGTTTTATATTTTATGAATGGTGAAGATGTTTAAACTTGTTGTTGATGATGTTAAGCGCCAAACCGTCCCCAGTTGAGCAGACTTAACATCAATGAAGACCCAACTAAGATTATTGGCATCTTTTCTTTCAAAACTCAGTATTTCCCTTAAGTTCGCTTCACAAGGACGTGGTTTCAGATTCTATTCCACTGCATGGTATTTTGTACAAGTATAGTCTATCATAGCGAAGCGAACTTCTTATTCAGATATTTATGCATGTCCTTCCTCCGAAATTGAAACGATTCTAATACGATGATTGGTGTTTTGATTAACAAACTCGAAATGATAGAAATCAAAATCAGCATCGATGCAAGCGGAGCTCCACTGATTTAGTGAACTGATCAATATTGGTTTCAAATTTTGATACAAGGCCATAAATTTCGGGTGAGGGATTAAGTCGATTACATCGACGCCATTGCTTAACTGGTACTTATCCTGAAAACATATGTGAAAATTTTTTGGAATGTTTGTTACTGTTGCCATTGTTGTACTTATGTTGGTAGTAACAGAATATTCTACAGCAAGTTGATATCGGCGTGAAAACAGTGAAGTCGAAGCATAATGTATGTTGGTACAGATTGCTTAATAGCACCAATACTTGATTGGTAATTATTTTATCGACCCTGGAAGGATGAACGGCAAAGACGTATTTTCCACCGTGTCAAGCGATGTGTACATGCATGCATGCACGCATGTATGTATGTATGTATGTATGTATGTATGTATGTATGTATGTATGTGTGTGTGTATGTATGTATGTATGTATGCATGTATGTGTGCATGTATGTGTGTATGAATTTATGTCGTTATTAAGTTTTATTACAAGATTTTTTGCTAGTAAAGAAAGAGCTGGTTTCTAACCTAGCTCCAAAGCGCCATAATTGGAATTTCAATATCAACGGGATATCTTTTTATGTATGTATGTATGTATGTATGTATGTGCGTATGTATGTTTGCATGTATGTATGTATATGTGCAGATTTGTACGTTTTGTTCTATGTATTTATTCTCATTCACACAGTTGCTCATATATTTTCAAATGATAAACTTCTGCAAAGTTTTACAGAATTTTATAGTCCCAGTGATGGCTTGGATTTGTAGACTTCCAATTAGCTTTCTTTCTCGTTTCTCTCGGTCATTCTCTTCTGATATCGTAGTTTTTCACTGACAGTTTTTAGCTCCTGTTTGAGGGTAATCAGTTTGCAGGTGAGTGCCCTCTTTTTTCTGTCTCCAAACATCATTTCTATCTCCTTCTTTACTTTCTGTTGGTGGGACGTATAATGATGTGCTTGTTTGCACGCAATATGCATCATTACATGATTGATGGTCTCCCGTAAACCAGTTATCATTTTCTCTGTCTTCAAAACTCATGCTGTTACTTTCTTTGTTGTTCCGGCTTTGTTTACTTTTTGAATGTCATTCATGTACTGCTTTGCAGTAGTAGCCAGAGAGTTACTACAAACAGGCGTTAATCTGCCAGAATGTGGGTTCATCATACTGCTGTAAATACTCATCACTAATATCGTTAACAGCTTTTAATACCATACCTGTTGGTTTTCTACTTCTTTTGGTAGAGAACCCCCGCTTCTCGAGGGAATACTTCAAAGCCAAAGTTACTTTTTCTCGGAAAATTTCAGTAAGAGCACATTTCACCGGTATATAATCCTGACTAACGCTACTACTATAATCATCGTTGTGGTTGTGCCTGTTATTTACCATAGCTGTAGTAGGGGGACAGTGGTCAGTTACTTGAAGCAGTATTGTAATTTGCCTGGCAGGCTTTATGGAATCAGTTGGAATGTCGCTAGCTGCGAAACCACGTGGTGATCTTAGATCATTCACGTTTGCGTTTCTGTTTATAGAGTTGGGAAGAAGGTTAATTTTCGATTTTTTGATAACGTTACAGTTACTAACCTTCTTCCTGCGTTCAACAAATGTTGATTGTTGGCGTAGTTGCTTCGCAGTAAAATGATTTAATTCTGGATGCAGATCGGCCCAATATACCCAACAGCGGAGTTTTCTTCCGCTATTTTATAGCAGTTAAATAGGTCAGTATTCAATTCATAACTCCAAGAGAAATGAGTTTGGTAATTACAGTCTCTTCTATAACTACAACTAGGAAAAATTTGTTTACCTGTTGAGCTGTTGATTTCGTTCTGTTCTTCGGTTGTGTTGTCGTTTGTTGTTGCTAGCCATGTTGTTTGTAGTAACTCTCTGCATGTTAAATTCAAGTTTCAGTCGAAAATCACCACGATCATGAATGAAAGGCTTCCTCAGTTATTCATCTGAAGATTAACCAGTTATTTAACAAGGCTGATTGTTGTGGTTCCAAATTTGGACATAGTATTCATCGTATTTTCGATAAATAGTCTGCCACGCCAAATACGCCACTTGCCGCTTCGAGTTATGTATGTATGCATGTTCTCTTTCTTTCTTTCTCTTTTTTGTGACCGGCAACCTTCTTGGCAGCAATGATTTGAGGAAAACATCTTGCCTTAAACATCATCCTTACATCTTAATGTTTTGCTGACTTTTATAGACCCAGATTGTGATTATTTCCAGCGTATAAATTAAGGTTTTTCTTTCCCTCCTCAAAGTTCCAAGTTCAGCTATACTTTGCTCCAGACGGATTGGTATATATCCTGTTGCTCAAATAATTATAGGTGTAAAACTGAAAGTGTATCTAGAGTACTGGATTTGCAAATCCTTTATTAATTGTCCACTACTACTACAATTATTTACATACATACACTATATACACGCACACACACACACACACACACACGCATATATATATATATATATATATATATACATCCATCCATACATACATCCATACATACATACATGCATGCATACATACATACATACATACATACATACATACATA
>NC_068989.1:21262637-21263510 GCF_001194135.2 Octopus bimaculoides
TGATCTTGACGTATGTAGTGTGAAAATGGGGGAAGGGAGAAAGGAAGAAAGTAGTTGGTCAGTTGTAGTGTGTGCGTGGTGTGATCCATCCATACATACATCCATACATACATACATGCATGCATACATACATACATACATACATACATACATACATACATACATACATACATACCATATATCTTTTACTTGGTTCAGTCACTGGACTGCGACAGTACCAGGGTACTACCTTCAATGATTTTGCAGTTGAAAGTATTGACCGTAGCGCTTATTTTTTTTTGAAGTGTGATATCTATTCTACGCTCTCTTTTGTTGAACCGCTAAGTTACGGGGACGGAAACAAACTAACACCGGATTAATTTCAAGCGAAGGGAAACACAAAGGCACATGAACACGCACATACATAAACCACAGAATATATACATATAAATGACGCGATTCATTCAGTTTCCTTCTACCAAATCTACTCACAATGTATTTGGCGGACGAGGCTACAGTTAAAGAAAATTATCTAAGGTTCCGCCCAGTAGAACTAAACCTGAAACGATTGGATGGGAAGCAAACATCTTATCATAGAGCCACACCTACGTTTATATTGTAATATATATATATGTGTGTGTGTGTGTGTGTGTGTGTGTGTGTGTGTGTGTATGTATATGTATGTGTATAGATAGATAGGCATCTAGTTATTTATCTATCTATTTATATATATCTCTCTCTCTCTATCTATCTATCTATCTATCTATCTATCTATCTATCTATCTATCTATCTATCTATCTATACACACACATATTTGTTAATGTGTGAGTGTGAATGTATGTATATTACATAAATACATACACACATATATAATTTATATAATATGTATAATA
>NC_068989.1:21263755-21266884 GCF_001194135.2 Octopus bimaculoides
CAGCATAGAAGTGATAATTTCTTAGTCATTATTAGAATATTAGCAAATTTACTGTTAATATGTTGGTCTGACTTTCTACACAACTCAATCAATTAACTCTTTGAAGCTGAAATTGAAACACAGTTCAAGAATCTTTTCATATCACACATTTACTACATATATATATATATTAAATAAAGCAATTACCAGTCGGGTGATTCTTGTGTTTTTTCATGAAGTCGTTTACAAATGTTACGTCTATGTATTTGCTCAGGAAAATTCTTGATGTGAAAATGTGTGTTGAAACAGCTATTATTATACTTGGGACGGTCATCTTTTGCCCATCAAACACATGCACTACTTATTTGATCTTCATTTTAGCTTTATTATTATTATTTTTAGTTTATTTGTCTGTCAAAGTTCTTTCGTCACACATTCAGTGACCTCTTCAACGAGTTTCTGCGTCAAGTGTCTCCCCTTGTCCTGTTTATTTCATTTTGTCTTTCTGTGGCATATATCTCTATTTGCGCATGCGTTTACGTCTATAACTATGTGCATCTATGTGTCCCTTGTGTGTATATATGTTTGTACATTACAATGCTTCTACCCATGTTTTTTTTATTTATTAACTTTTTCTCATTCTAACTTAAGTATTGGTATGTGTGTCTTGTGTCCGTGCATATGGGCTTGTATATTAAACTGTTAGTAATGGTGTCATTTATTAATGTTTCGTCATTCTGCTTTTAGTCGCCAGGTTGCTTACTGTGATGGATCGGGGATGTTATTTCTCGATTCACGTTTTCTGTTGAGGCCCGATATATCTTCTAACGCACCCAAGACACACATACTAAGCTCACAGATACGTACGTAAACGCATGCGCAGATTGAGATACATACTTAATTTCGGATTTGTTGCTGGCGCCTTTCGAGCCTGCGGCGGAGATTGTTATAGCTTCTGACGCTTCTGAATATGGTGTAGGAGCATTTTAGCTACACAAATATAAAGACGGTAATATGAAGGCGGTGGTTCATGCCTCACGTACTCTGATTGGAGCAGAAAAGAAACTAGTCAGATAGAAAAAGAAGCTCTAGCGATTATTTTTGCCGTGAAGAAATTTGACAGATTTCTCCATGGTAGATATTTTCGACTTCAGACGGACCACCGACAGTTACTATCAATTTTCGGATCGAAGAAAGGAATTCCTACCCATACAGCTAACAGATAACAACGCTTAGGTACAATATAGTTAAATTACAACTTTAAGATAGAGCACATTCCTTCTAAGAAAATTGACCATGCGGATTGTTTATCTAGGCTAACTCCGAAGTGTGCGGAATCGCTGGAAGATACAGTGATAACTGCATTACAACCAGAAAAGGAAATTAAAACCGTTATGTGTGATGTCATTCAGGAGTTGCCAGTGACTGTACAAGATATAAAAAGTAAATCAGCGGAGGACAAAAACATCATAAAAATGAAGGAAACCTTGAAAAGTAAACAAAAAGAGAAACACAAATACGAACCATTTTTACTCCGCGACGATGTATTAATGTACGCACAAAGAGTGGTAATACCAACTACACTACAGAAATAATGACTGAAAGAATTGGAAACATGAGGCATTTAATAAAGGGCCAACGATGGGAGCATAAATGACACCTAAATCAGTTAAAAATCAGAAATAAAGAAGAAAGGACGGAAAGTCCAAAGGAAGTGTTCGATGTGGAAGCATCGAAAGATATTGGGTCTAGAAGGAGTAGTAACAGAAAACGTAAACAGACTGAACATTTAGAAATAATTCCTAAGCGGAAAAAGTACTGAACTCCCTAGGGAATCAAAATTTCAGAAAGGGAGAAGTGTAGTGAAAAAATTAAAAATAAATAAATAGATAAATAAATATCGTTTCCTACGGAAGTCGAAATCTCAAAAGGAGAGATAGATGTTATGGTGAGAGTTATGATACCCCTTGCGAAAATAGACTTGACACAGAGCGACTATAAATAGTAGCGAGTGAGATAATAAGATAGTAGGTGTTAATCGTAGGAAGTTGTAAGGTGATGTTTTGGTAGTTGGTTGGAATATCGTTTGTTGGTTCGTGTATAATTCATGGAGAGTTTGTTTGCATTGTTACGTTGTTGTTACCCTACTTCGTTATATGTTTTATTGTTACTACACGGTTATAGTGTAAACAAGTATCGTCCTAAATTGTGGCGATACTATAATAATTGGCGACGAGTAACTACGTTACAATAGACATGAATATCTCTTCTTCCATATATTAGGGTTTTTCCTCTCAGTTTGGTGCTGCCTCTTTTGCCAATGTAAACGTGCTTCTGGAACTAATCTTAAATTAACTGATACGCCATAACTGGTATCTGAAATAACTAGTACGTTAAAATCCCATCTGTAAGAGACCAATTTATAACTTCTTAAATTGTTACCCCTTTTCTTGGAGAGTCAATATCAATTGCCGTTTGGTCTTTATTTTCTTTCTCCACCTAAAAGGAAAATGATTTTTTTTTTTTTTTTGCAAACGCCATCCTGAACATCATCCCTTAACATATTAGCCCATTTCAATTATCTTCCCCCGCTCAATTAATTCTTTCTTCAGTAATCGACCTTAATGTTGCCTCTGTTTTTGTTGCTAGTTTATTGTGACAGGAAGTTAACGTTCAGCATATCCTCAGTTTGTAGCTGTATCGATTTTGTTTGAAGAAGGCTTCTTTGGAGACTACATAACCTTCTAGAACTGCTCCGTGATTGAATTTACTGTGATATTATTATCATTATTATTATTATTGTTGTTGTTCAGTAGTTTTATTTTTATAATGTGCTTTCACTTCACTACCGAGCGCAGTTCTGTGTGCCTTGGGTATGTGCTGTGGTTTGCTGTGATGCTCTTATGGTTACTGTATTGAAAGTGTTTTGCGTAGGATGTGTGCAGTGCCCAGTAGTGCAATTTTCTGTATGTTATATATATTTGTAAGTCCTGGTGTTTTTGTTATGTATTTGTCTGAATATTTTTTTATTATACCTAAGGCACCTACTATGATAGGAATTGTTTCTGTTTTTAGATTCCACATTCGAGTTACCTCTATTTCCAGGTCTTTGTATTTTGAAAGTTTTTCCATTTCTTTATTATTATTATT
>NC_068989.1:21267537-21269251 GCF_001194135.2 Octopus bimaculoides
GGATTATTATCATTAATATTATTATCATCAACATCATTATTATTATTATGACCATTATTATCATTATTATTATTATCATCATCATCATCATTATTATTATTATTATTATTATTATTATTATTTTTATTATTATTATTATTATTATTATTATTATTATTATTATTATTAGTATTATTATTATTATTATTATTATTATTATTATTATTATTGAGGAGGCGAGCTGGCAGAATCGTTAGCACGCTGGACGGAATTCTTAACGTCGCTACGTTCTTGGTTCAAATTCCATCGAGGTCGACTTTGCCTTTCATCCTTTCGGGATCGATAGAATAAGTACGAGTTGAAGACTGGGGCTCACTGTAATAAACTCATCTGCACTTCCCCCAAGCTGCCCTTGTGGCAAAAACTTGAAATAATAATAATAATAGTACTACTACTACTACTAATAATAATAATATTTATTATTATTATTATTATCTATAATAATAATAATATTTATTATTATTATTATTATTTATAATAATAATACTAATAATAAATATTATTATTATTATTATTATTATTATTATTATTATTATTATTATTATTGTATTTTCTTCGTCTTATGTAACTATATTCATCTCACATCTTGCTGAGATTACCTATGGATCCTCTAGATAGGCTTAGGTTTCCTTCTATTTCTGCGTCCGCCATTTATGCTAGCAAATTTGTGGTTTTAATGAGGATCTACTAACGATGCGTCTTAATGAGGCTAGTAGTGCTCTAAATATAGTGGATTTCACGCATGTAACATAGTGAGTTGAAAATCTTCAATCCACTAATGCTTACAGCTTTTAGTAGTCAAAAATGTTCTCTAGGAAAGTTAAAACCAAAATCAACAAGCAAGGTAGACAGTCTAATATAATCAGTTAGTCAAAATAGTTGAACAGTGCGCAGTGAGATAGATCTCGTCTCTAAGTCAAACTGGTGAGAACAATTAATATATCTAAGAGTAAGCTACCCTGTTGTCAAGAGTAAAAGTGGTCAGTATATATAGAACTAAAGAGAATGTAGTGACGTTGATAACAATTAGTCCCGATATATGTATATCGGATAACCTTGTGTTTGCTACATCATAGCAAAGTACTCTAGAGATTTCTTTTTGCAAGATATTTGAAAAAGAATTGGTTGCTATGTTTAAACGATCGAGCATCCGCACGATTTTCTGAGCAGGTTGTACGTAGTCGTGTTTTACATCCAATTAAGTTGTGAAGGAGCAGATTCATAATCAAATCCAATCCTTTGCTACGCCCATCACACTTTTTATTAAGTATTTTTAAATGTCATATCTCACGGTGTACATTATTAAAAGTGTCTTTCTTTTTAAAAAGCTGCATTGAATGGGATATGGCTGCTATTTATTGCAAGTCCAGGGACCGTGTAAGAGGCACATTCTCCTGGTATTTGAACAAATGGTGGTCTTTATCCATGGACCAGCTCTGATTAAGAAGGCATATGGTCAAAAGTGTTCCAGCTTTGACCATTCCAACTATTTGTGTATCAAGCAGGACATTATCTAGTGCACTCCTTATTTAAGATGGTGGAGGCGCAATGGCCCAGTGGTTAGGGCAGTGGACTCGCGGTCATAGGATCGCGGTTTCGATTCCCAGGCCGGGCGTTGTGTGTGTTTATTGAGCGAAAACACCTAAAGCTCCACGAGGCTCCGGCAGGGGTGGGG
>NC_068989.1:21269261-21272016 GCF_001194135.2 Octopus bimaculoides
GTTTATTGAGCGAAAACACCTAAAGCTCCACGAGGCTCCGGCAGGGGTGGGGTGGGGTGGCGAACCGTGCTGTACTCTTTCACCACCACTTTCTCTCACTCTTACTTCCTGTTTCTGTTGTGCCTGTAATTCAAAGGGTCACTCTTGTCACACTGTGTCACGCTGAACATCCCCGAGGACTATGTTAAGTGTACACGTGTCTGTGAAGTGCTCAGCCACTTGCACGTTAATTTCACGAGCAGGCTGTTCCGTTGATCTGATCAACTGGAACCCTCGACGTCGTAAGCGATGGAGTGCTAACAACAACAACAACAAAGTTGTTACGTTGTAATTTGTAGAAGATATAGTTCTTAATTTCTGTCATATTGAGTGACCGTGTATTTAGCTTAACTATTTTATCAACATGTTATCTAATATGTTACTGATATGGACACTTCAATTTTAAACCGACTATTAATTGCCGGCGACAATGGTGAAGCTTACTTCATCTTCGCCACAAATTAATTGATATTGTAATTTTATCACGTAGAAAGTGTTGCCTCTCTTCAGCAAACGGATTTCAATGAATTACAAGATTAAGATGATGCACGAGGAAAGGAATAATCGAGGTAAGAATGAGTATCTGTGGATTTGCAGAATGCTGAGCTGGACAGGTACATGTTATTAATAGCATCAGAGAAGGTGGCAGACTCGCTAAATGGTTAACGATTCGGACAGAATGCTTAGCGACATTTCTTCCGATTCTTTACGTACTGGCTTCAAATTCCGCCAAGGTTGACTTTGTCTCTGAAATAAGTAGTAAGTGAGCTCTGAGGTCGATGTAATTGACTTACCCCCTCCCGTAAAATCGCTAGCTTTCTGCCAAAGTTTTACATAATTATAAATGGTGACAGGGACCTTACAGAAGCTGATGGCGATCAAGACAGTAGAAGTGAATTCTGTTGGTGCAAGTAAATGGTCGATGAATAAGATGAAGCGGATGAGTTCTCTTGTAATAAACACTGGAGCAGCCATTATTCAAACGTTAGTATAGCTTTGGGTTCATACAGTAAAATAGGAGGAAATATGAACCTCGAGCCAGTCTATAATAGGCTTGGTGTAACTGAAGTCAGTCACAGTAGCCACAGCTACGACACTAAAATATAGAAAAAAGTTGAAAATGAGGACAAGTGGAGCTGATTGGGAAGTATGGTGAAGTTGGATTCAGGAACTGGACAATAGTAAAAGAGGAATAGTTTTCTTGTTGATGAAAATCAAGTCAGCTCTAACAAAGTAGTTTGGCTGTGATTATCCATCTTTTCTTTAACAGGAATTTATTGTTCGATGTGTCCATAGTTTTTCTTTTATAACGGTGAGGCCCGATTTGACAATGCCTTGTCTGCTATTACCAGCAATGTAGTAAGGCTATTAGAACATCGTTTTAGGTGAGAGTGAAGGCAAAGACTGATTGTTTTTGAGCAAGTAAGATTTTACCCAGTCGGTAACTACAATGAGAAAAATTGGTTCCAGATTAATCACCGAATTCTTTCGCTTGCCTATGGACAATGTTCGTAACTTACGAATGTATACAGAAAAGTTTCAAGAAATGGTTGATAAATTTAAGTAGTAAAATCAAAGACCAAATAAAGAAATTAGTCTGTGTTAGCACAGATTATTTGGTTAGCGGAAACTGTGTAGAAGCTCGTCATTTGTCTGTGAACATGCATATATGTCTGGAACTGTATTTACATTTTGTATCTCTCATATTAACTGTCCGACAAATAAGGTCACTAAAAGTGATATTAACAATGAAAAAAGTATTAAAGTCGATATGATGAACTTGGTCTTTGAAGACTGTACCCCATCATAGCCGCAGTTTAAAGACTTAAATTAGTAAAAGATGTCCAGTTCATGTATATGTTGATAATAACCATACGTAAATGTAATTTCCTGCTGTAAGAATTAACAAGTACTCAATTATGTAAACGGAAATGAAGCTACGGAGAGAAAGGTAACAGATAAAAAAAGGTCACTGTTATGGCTACAAAGAATGACACATTTTACTTACATACCAAAACAAACTGCTTCAAATTTAGGGACAAGGACAGCAATTTTGGGCAAAGATGATTAGCCGATTACATCGACCTCAATAACTGAGTAGTACAACATTTTATCAAAACCGAGAGGATAAAATGTAAAGTTAACTTCGGTGAGATTTGAACTCAAAATATAACGAGCTGGAAAATATACGGCAAAGTGTTTATGCCGATGATCCTGGCAATCTGCTTTCTACAAAAATGAACTGTCAATAATGGTTTGATTTATTGCAGAAATAATATTTTCAATTATTTCTATTTACTGACTTGTGAAAAATTCTAAGATTATTTATGTAATGATATCCATATATGAAAAATATTTCATTTCACTTTATTTATCAAATCAATGCGACTATATTGTGTTGAAAACATCGATTCTCCTCTGATCACGGACGTGAAACTAGGTTAAAACTAATCGGTAGTACATTGATGAGCGACTGTTTCGGGAACCTAGATGTAAACAAAATCTCCAGCTTTAGTCAAAGGCATAAATGTGTGTTTAAGAACTACACTTCACAACGACTTGGGTTTAGATTCAGTCCAACTGCCCTGTAAGTGTTCCTGCTAAAGAGCCTTGCCGGATATCCGTCATACATACATACATACGTACACACACGCACACACACACACACACACACACACACACATACATACACACACATACACACACACACACACAC
>NC_068989.1:21272416-21275897 GCF_001194135.2 Octopus bimaculoides
ATATATACATATACATACACATATATGTGTGTGTGTGTGTGTGTGTGTGTGTGTGTGTAACTCTGTGTGTGTAACTCTGTGTGTGTGTACGCAATTGCATGCGTGAGTGTATTTGTGTGGGCATGTCTTTGTACTACACTCTTATGCTTAAATAGCCGGTGTTTGTTTGCCTTTTTGCAGCAAAACTGTTCACTTAGGAGATCGGTAGGATAAGCATCAGGCTTAAAAAAAAAAAGAAAATGGACTGGGGTTGATATGATTGACTAAACCCTTTAAAGTGGTACCTAAATTCGTGCCACAATTTTATGACAAAAACAGATAAAAGAATAAAGAATTAAAAACAATATTAAAACAAGTGACTTACTGAAGTTTATTTCTGGATTCTTTTATTATATTGCTGTGTCAAATGCTAATTTTCCAAATGAATCAGAAGACATGGATTTCTGTTTCCGTCTATCAAATCCATTCACAAGACTTTGAATAGCCTGAGGTTATGGTAGAAGGTACTTTCCCAACGTGCCACGCAGTGGTACTGGACTTAAGACTACACATATGAAATAATTTCCTTCTTAACGTTATCAGAAGAAGCGGAATCAATCTAACATTGCGTGTTACAAGGGTATACCTTTTAAATTTCATGTACAAATTCACTCGATGGTCTTATATAAAGTTTCCGGCATGGCCAATCTGACTGAATAGAAAATATTTGCCCAAGATACCACTCGTTGGGATAGAACCTGAGATATCTTGACTGTGCAGCAAACTCCTTAATCGGCCGAACAATGTAATCAAACTACACGAGCATTGAACAATGTAGTACTTGTGATACAAAAACAGATGATAGCCGTAAATGGAATGCATTTAATCATATGCATTTCTATTAACATAAGGTCAGACAGCAGTAATTTGCAAACGAGCCAACAAGGAGGCCTATACGAAGGAGTTTGACATGTTTGAAACAGCAGCCAAATTTCTCTCAAATCATACTGCCGTTTTAAAAATAATGAATAATGTTTTATGGAACCTAGTCATGACCGAAATGCCTTTGGTTCTAAGTTTGTTATGTCAGGGCTGACCCGAGATTAAACAATAGTAACAACAACAACTAGTATCACACTATCTTATAAATAACGTCTCGTTCTTTAGAAAGAAACCAAAGACCATTTTTAACTGCATGTCAAGAAATCCTGTCTCTAAGTCAGGGATTTACTTCTCTGTTAAGTAGTCATCTCTTGGCTTGTCTGTGGAAGCACTTTAATATGTCCAGATGTATGCATTCTTATGTATTTTCGTACAACATTTTAATTTACTTGTCATATGTCAAATATAGAAATCTACGGTTTCATTTCACTTTAAAAGACAAATTACTTGTTGCTGCGTGGGTGGAAGTTATTCAAAGAAACGTTGTTAGAAGGGCGGGGAAGAGGATGAAAAATCTTGAGGAGGTGGTATCTTAGGAAGTTGGGATGGCGGTGAGATATTGGCTTTGTGTGAGCAGCTCACTGAGTATGTGAGTGGTAGTGAGTTACACATTCAGATTGGGGATTGGCTGATTTAGAAGAAGTATTGTGGATGACATGACAGAAAATGTTAGAAAGACTATGAATGAGTTAGAGAAGAAAGTGAAGGGGGGGAGGAAAACAGTGAAGAGAAAGCGAAATAAAGAGATAAATAAAGATAGGAAGGCTAATTGACGGTAGGGAAAGAAAAGATGTGAAATAAAAACGTAAACAAAAGCAAAAAAAAGTGTTAATACCAAATAAGAAAATGTAGATAAGATGAAAGAGAAGGCAGCTTATATATACATATGTGTGTATATGTGTGTGTGTGTGTATGTGTGTGTGTGTGTGTGTGTGTGTACATACATATATTTATATGCATGCATGTATGTATATATACATAATGTTTGTGTATAGTATATGTTTATGCATACGCAGAGTCAGAAATTATATGATAGTTATTGTATACAGAGAGGGCGAGAGAGAAAGAAGTGGTGAATGTATGAGAAACGAGGAGAGAAAAAGAGAAAACAACAGACTCTATGGGGTGTAATTACTAGGAGAAAGAGAGAGCAAAGCGAGAGCAATGGAAATAGGAAGAGAGAGAGGTGGTGTAGTGAGAGAGTGAGTGAGTGAGTGAGTATGTGAGTGAGTGAGTGAAAGAGTGAGTCGAACGAGTTGGGAGAGCTGAAACTAAACATCGACAGAACATAGAGGAGAAACGCAAAAGTGGTGGGGGCGGGGATGAATATGAGTTAGGATGTGTGTGCTTGAGAAGATAAACACAGACAGGAAGAGAAACGGAGACAGTATAAATGTGCATGTGCATTTGTGTGTGTGTGTGTGTGTGTGTGTGTGTGTGTGTGTGTGTGTGTGCGTGTGTGTGTGTGTGTGTGCGTGTGTGTGTGTGTATGTATACACGTCTGTATGAAGGGCGGAATATACGGTAGTTGTCGAATGCCTGGAAAGGAAAAGAAGAAAAGCTCAGTATTCATTTAGAACGAGAGGAAAAGGAAGAGATGAAGGCGGAGAGTAGAAGGTAGTGGGAGGCAATAACTGTAATTAGAAAGGAAGAAAGTTTGGTTGAGAACTATAAACTACAAAGGGGGCGTATGTATGCGTATATACGTATGCATGCATGTAAGTATGTGCGTGTGAAATGTATAGATATATTTGCTAATATATGCAAGGTGTCAATGGGAAGTGCATCCTAGAAGACAGCATATGGAAAGTTCACGAGAGTATGCGGAAATTGGCTTCGTGTGTGTTTGTGCGTGCGTGTATATGTGTGTTTGGTAGATAATGTATGAGCAAACAGATGAATGCACACATCTGCATATACACAAATAAAACTAAATACACACACATAGATTCATTGATCACAACACTCCACCACTCACATGCGTGCAGTCACTTGAAGAACTTTGATGTATCGAAGCCAAAGGGATATATGTCGCTGTGTATGAGTGTGTGTGTGCGTGTGTGTGTGTGTGTGTGTGTGTGTGTGTGTGTGTGTGTGTGTGTGTGTGTATATGTTTGTGCACACACACACACACACACACACATGTTGGCACTCCGTCGGTTACGACGACGAGGGTTCCAGTTGATTCGATCAACGGAACAGCCTGCTCGTGAAATTAACGTGCAAGTGGCTGAGCACTCCACAGACACGTGTACCCTTAACGTAGTTCTCGGGGGAGATTCAGCGTGACACAGAGTGTAACAAGGCTGGCTCTCTGAAATACAGGTACAATCAGAAACAGGAAGTAAGAGTGAGAGAAAGTTGTGGTGAAAGAGTACAGCAGGGTTCGCCACCATCCCCTGCCGGAGCCTCGTGGAGCTTTAGGTGTTTTCGCTCAATAAACACTCACAACGCCCGGTCTGGGAATCGAAACCGCGAGTCCGCTGCCCTAGCCACTGGGCCATTGCGCCTCCACACACACACACACACACACACACATACACACATACATAAATATGTA
>NC_068989.1:21277088-21280209 GCF_001194135.2 Octopus bimaculoides
TATATATATATATATATATATCTTTTACGTGTTTCAGTCATTAGACTAGGGTCACGCTGGGGCATTGCTTTGAAGGAATTTAGTTGAACGAATCGCACCCAGTTACTTTTTCCTTTAAAGCCTGGTATTTATTCTATCGGTCTGTTTTGCCGAACTACTCAGTTATAGGGATGTAAACACACTAACACCGTTGTCAAGCAGTAATGGAGAACAAACACAAACACAAACACACAGATATATATATATATTAATAAGGAGTAACTATTAAGAAGAGAATATCTATATAGATATCATTATTATTATTATCTGCAGTAATATAAATAGCTGATAATAATAACAACAACAACAACAATATAGGTGGTTGCATTAGATAGTTGCAGACTTAAAATTTATATCAATCATAAGGGCTCAGGAGGTGCCTACCTGTTGTATATTCTGTCGTATATTTTCGGTCTCAATGACGGTTTTAACACCTCTATCTTGCAGGATATACATAACGATAACTATGAAAGTGACCGTGCTTTACCAGTAAGCTACTAGTTTTAACCGTTCGTTATATATATATATATATATATATATATATATATTCCCTCGCGATAAAACGTAGCCGACCCAGGAACTAACAACACACACACACACACACACACACACACACACACACACACAAACAAACACACCTTCTATATCTGTGTTCCATCTTGTTTATCTACATATATATGTATATATATAAACAAAATCGATCACAATTTCATGATTAATGCCAAGTTTCTTTGCGAATTTGCAAGCTGCCTTGACAATAAAATGTGATTTTTTTGCTATATTATTATTATTATTATTATTATCATTATTATTATTATTATTATTATTATTATTTTATCTTTATCACAGGTTTTGTTGGAGCTCCTGGAATCTTGAATGCGTAGCGAGCTTACTACATGCAGCCTACGTTACCATGCTATTATTCGTTCTTTTCAGATATCAAATACTTTCCTGATTATTCTGGCCGTACCAAGGAGGCAAACATTTTGTAACAGTTCTACTAGGTACTCTATTGCAATTTCTTTTATATTTCTCTTGATGCCTTCTGATACTGTTCCCAAGGACCCAACAATAATTGGCACTATCTCCACCTTCATTTTCCATAGCCGTGCTATTACGTACTTAAGTGGGTTGTATCCATCTATCTTTTTGCCTTTCTTCTTGACTATTCGTAGGTCAAAGGGGCATGCAACATCAACTATATATTATATGTGTGGTGCCCATTGTCCGCCACCAGTAAGTCCGGTCTGTTATGCTCTAGCACCTGATCTATAGCGATTGGGAAATCCCAGAGGATTTTGCTAGTCTCCGACTCTGCCACTCTCTGTAGTTTGTACTCATACCACGTCTTGCCTCTCTCTCTCTAGCCCCACTTTTCTGCACAGCTTGTTATCATTTTACTTTTCAGAGCTCTTGGTCTTACTTGCTCTGGTTGATTCTGCGAGAACGAACTACAACCTGTTGTCAGAGGTCTCACAGGGTCTCTTTCTACAAATGTTGTAAAGCGATCTTTTGCTACTGTTATATCTGTCTTTTGAAAACAGTTTTCGCTCTGACAAATATTGTTATATTCCGAAGTCGTCGATAGAGTGTTTCTATCTAACACTATTCGACCTTCAGTCGTATAGTGTTATTATCCTCAAAAGGTTGGATCGTTATAACGTTCACTCAGTATCACATTATATTTATTATATCAGCAGAGACACGACTATCAACACAGTCTACTACAGTATCTGCGACTTTCCTGACCCTTTTTTCCTGTCGACCGGCTACTGGTCTATTTATAATGGCTGGCTACTACCACTTTTTACTTTCTTATTAACTTTCTCGTGAAAGAAGTTTATTACTGTATATGAGGTTGGTTGTTTACACCTCACGAGCTCAGCTACTTTGTGTAGCTGTCCACTACTATTTAGTAATAATATCCATTTACCGGACCTGCAAAATTCATATGCAATTGGGACCATAGTATTTCAACTTCCGGCTAAGGCTCCCATTTTGTAGTAGATAGTTTCGCTGCCAGCACACATCCTCTGCAGCCTTTTCAACTTCCTTCTTCATGCTTAGCGAGTATACGAAACTTCGCACCAGCGCTTTCGTTCTAGAGGTGCCTGGATATCCCACATGGAACGCTTTTAGCATCTCTTTTGAAATGTCTGTGGTATGACCATCCTCTGACCGTACACCATCACATATAGAGTACACATTCATATCTTGGCAGTTCTTTGCATCAGACCTTTGTTTATTTAAATTTTGCCGACTAGTTTTCTTTGTCTCATTAATAAATTTGTCATTTCTCGCGTTTCTTATAATTTCTTCTATTGGTAGTTCATGCACGATGTTCCACATCACATTTTTTTGTTTCAGTTCATCAACCTTGTTCAATCGTTTGACTGCTCCGTTTATGCTATTGCACAAAAGGCTTGTGGGTGTATCGCATAAATTAAATTTCTTCATACATTCGGTGCCAAATGAATTCCTGGATTTTTCAACACATAAACATTCACTTTTTTCTTTCGAACTTTCCTGTGAAATATAATTTCCTTCCCGTAACACCATACGTTATTTTGTTTCAACTACATAATTTTGGTTTACCCATTTGTTTCCATGTTTTATCGTTTATGATTGTGATATCACTTCCCGTGTCCAACTGCCTTTTGACACTAGCGTTTTCAGTTCTCACATACACGACTTTTCTGTTTGCTGTAGTCACAACTTTTCCTGCTGACAAACTATTTATTTATTTTTGTTTTGTTTGTTCTATTTTCCTATCATTCTAGTTTTGCAGTGCGATTTTATATGTCCCTATAAACCCGCAGCGAAAACACTTTGCTTTTTTACACGGACAATCTTTTTTCAGGTGCATCCCACCACATGCAATACATGGGTCTACATATCGATATTTTTTTCTGTTTTTCCTGCAACACTTTATTTGTCTTCCATTATTTTTGCACTGCTCTTATATGAAAAGACACTTTCCGTTGCATTTATTCTGTGCCATGCCTTTAATATCCTGTCACACTCCTCTGAGAATTTCTACAATTTAAAATCCTGGTTCATTTCAAGTTTTGATAAAATATTC
>NC_068989.1:21282235-21291939 GCF_001194135.2 Octopus bimaculoides
ATATACATACATACTTACATATATACATGCATACATATATTTGTATACATACACACACGCATACATATATATATATATGCACATGTATGTGTATGTGTGCTTGTATATATTTTATATAATGAAAACACATGTATAAAATAATGTATATATATATATGTGTGTGTGTGTAACTATGTCTGTATACTGTCTATATATATATATGTGTGTGTGTGTGTGTGTGTGTGTGTGTGTGTGTGTGTGTAAGTATATGTCCATATTTGTGCGTTCATGCATCTGCGTTTATGTATGTATGTATGTATGTATGTATGTATGTATGTATGTATGTGTATAGAGTTCTATACAATTGAGTTCCCATCTCTTTCGCTATCACCATTGTGGACAGGTAGTGGAAATAACAGCAATTACATCCTATTTAAGGGGGAACAAGAATAGTTACTGTCATTATTTCACACACACACAACACACATAACACACGCACACAAACGCACACACACACACACACTCAGGCGTGCAGCCACGCACACAAACACAAAAATACACTTCCGCACGCACACATATTGCATGGGTATACACAAGCCAAAATCCTCAAGTTCCATTTCATTCAAAAATTTCTTTGCTGAAATGTTCTCGAGTATCGTTTTGAATGTTATTTGCTACCACCATTGCCGTTTATTTTATATTTTTATCCATATCTCTTTAAATACACAAATTTCTGTTGGAATTCGAAATATCAACGGCTTCATTTCAACAAGTGACATTCAATCTAACTAAGCGACATTCAATAATTTTTTTTTCTTTTTATCAATGAACAAAGTCCAATAGCCAAGTTCATATTTTTTTCTTCACATTACGTCTTTTGGATTTTCGTTTTGTTTACTATTTCTCCACCCAACTCTCGGTATTATTTATTTTGCAATCGTGTTTTATTGAATATTGTTTATATTACTATATTTATTTACAACTCTGCACGTTATGAGTTCAAAATGCACTGATATCAGTTTTACCTTTTAACTATTTGTGAACGGTAAAATAAATTTATATCTTAGGGTCGATATCATCAGCTGTGACTTGGCCTCCCATGCGCTTGCAACTCCTTGATGGTTTCATAAGGCTACTGTCATAACATATTGCGTGTCCGAGATATTTTATAAAACCAAATGGAGCCCATTTCTTTCCAGATCTGAACAGGTTCTTTTTGTTCCAGAAAGATGGAGACACGCAGACAGAATGAAAAAAGATTGATATTAAGAATCGGTCCCTGTACAAGACAGGTAATTTTTTATCTGTACCCAAAGGATAAAATGTGAAGTTGATCTGGATGAGATCTGAGATCAGAAATCTTGACCATTTATCGCAAAGTGATCTATCCCACGTCTTAACGACTCTGTTAATTGACCGTCTATTTATAAATTATACCCAGACCAAAATCTGAGGCGTTGCGCGTTTGTAAGAAATCAGTTTTGATATTTTAGCACAAGCTTTTTGTAGCTCGTCTCTAATGAGACTGCAATTTTGGATTAAACTTTGACCAAAATTTGGAATTTGAGATCTTCAATATTGCCAGATTTTCACAGTCTACTTCCAGTCAGGCAGTGTCGCCAGTTGAAAATGAACATTCGCATTTTATATGGATTAGTGACAGACAAGTCGTTCAAAATGAACTCCAGGGCATTGTTGGTGACCAACTAAACTGTAATCTGAATTACTTTTAGTCTATGGAAAATGGACAGCTTCCAGATATTCTTGACTATGCAGTACCGAAAGTCATCTGGCACTAACGGCTTAAGATAAACCTCACAGGGACTGTAGCGGCGTCACTCAGCCTACAAAACACCATAGCACCAGTTGAGTGAAACTTCAACTCACCCGGGCACACCAGTTCCCATTTCACAGTCTGTAGTGTTATTTCAAATCACAGATTCTCTACTTTTCGCTGACTAAAAGAATAGTTGCTCATCTTCCACGGTTGCTCCACGCCTCGGGTTTGAATAGCGCCCTACCTCACCGCATTCCATTCTCTCATATTCAACACCCTTCTCACAGACCACGTACTCTATTCTAAGCATCTATGCTTTCTCAGAGATTGAACATACTGAAGTGGCATATAGACATAACTATTCAATACACGAGCACAAATACAAACACACCTATACACAAACCACCTCATTTGAAACCTATATAAAACGCTACCAACCTATCATGGTTTTCTCCACAACTTCACGTAATCAAATGAACGTTTTAGAGGAACGTATGGCGATAAAACATCAGGTTGCCAAAATCTGTCAACCAAAACTTCACTTCTCTAGACCACTGATACCTGCATCTAGCAGTTTTCTGACAACATACAAGGTGCTCTGTTAGGTATCGAGTACTACCTTCCACACGCTCATAATCGCCCACACTGAATTCTCATAAACTCATACATACATTCGAACTCAACCTTTCTTACACGCACACACACACACACACACACACACACACACACACATATATATATATATATATGGGGGGGGGGGAGCTGTGTACACACAAATAAATATATATGCTGAATGTATATGTTGATAGGGTTGCGTGCTCATGTACGCTTCTCTCCTTATTCTTTTTCTTTTTTCTTTATATAGTTTTTGTCACATACATTTAAAGCACTATTCATATGCAAATATAATCGTATCCATGGGGACACATACACATACATACAACACTGCCATCCGTAAGATGTCATATACATAAACATGCATAATTAAGTACGTATATGTTCGGTTATATTTTCACATATCACACACTTTTTTGCCTTCCAATTCTCTATTCATATACAAACCAGTTTTCTATATTATGTACATATCCATTGCTTCTATCTTTAAAAGTTCAGTTCGATTGCATAATCAGCATAAACGGCAAAGTGTGAGTAGCCAAAAAAAAAAAAGAAGTGCGCAGTGTAAGGTCATGGCTAGATGCTTGTGCTCTGATTTCTGTAATGAGTAATTTTTTTTCTCTTATATTCTATGTTCGAATATTGCCAAAGCCGACTTTATTCATCCGGGGTCATTTGAAGAAATATCTGTGAACTACTGAAACCGATTTAATCCATTTCACCTATGTCAAAATATAAGGCTGTGACCTTCTTGTTTCTTCATATAAATAAATTACCTATGTATAGTGAGAATGTCCACCGTAAAACTGGTAAAACACCGCCCAAAATACTTTCCAGTGTATAGTTATTCGCCTATACATTACGAGTTCTAATCCAACTGTGATCGACTTTATATTACATTCTTCGGTGTTAACTACTGTACAAAATATAATATAAGAAATGCATTTTCCTACTGGATCTGTATTAGTGGCTTTCTTCCGTTCAGGATCGATAAAATAGATAAATATTTACAGGGGTAGATTACATCAAAGATATCCTCCTACGCAAATTTGTGTCTTTTATTAGTATGCATAAAACTTACATTCATTTACATAGTACTCATCCTTAGTTCAACTACTTACAACCGAGAAAAATATGCAGTATATAGGAAATATAAACGGAAAAAAGAATGTTGAATCTACTTATATATTCACACCACAAGAAATTTAAAACAAAACGAAACTGGAGAAGATTACACGCAAGATACTGTCAGGTAATCAAAGCTTCTGTAGAAATTGTAACAAACTTATAAAGAGCAGTTTGTAATAGCTATTGTAACAGGTAAGATTCTGATAGCTGTTCTCTTTTCCATCAACCAACGTACTTTTGATGCTTTCACTATCGAATAAACACTGTGAATTTTAAATCATTTGCTGAGAAGTAGAGACCTTTTCGTTTTTGTTTCTTTTAGTATCTGAGAGTGTTTATTACAGCCTATAATTCCAATGCACTGCCAACAGAAAAAAAAAAAGTAGTGAGTGTTGATTCGAAGTAGAAATAGACAATGATTGCGAACAAGTGTTATGCGTGTTTAGATGGTTAACGCAAATAATTTGCTATACAGAACTCTAGAATCCCAATTTTCAACAAGAGGAAAGTCGAATATTCCTAAATAACAGGTATAATCTTTTTTTTTTTTTTTTACTTTTTTTCTTTGTCTGAAAATACTCGAACAGTAATATGCAGACACATGCAGCTATTTATGACATATACGCACACTCTCTCGATCACACACACACACAAACACACACACACAAATACACTCACACACACACACACACACACACACACACACACACACACACACAAACACACACAGACACACACACACACACATATACATACAAGTACATGCATACAAACAAATACACATACATCCTTTGTTTGAACGACGCAACTCAAAGCGGTTAAAGCAGATGTTGGTCTAAAGCAATTCTCACAATTTTTGTATTCATTCTAGAAACTTTATTCTTACTTGCGAGTACTGTAACGTTATTGATGTCATAAGGATATCGATGAAACTCGAAGTAGATAAAGCTATAAATAATAGCGCATAATTATTGTGCTAAAATCTCTTCGGGAAAATGTCGCAGGCTGTCCCTGTGACTCGGAACCTACATTTATAAACAAGACAAGTGTTCTGCCATTGGAACAAAGTAATTTCTCCATTAATGTTAGAAAATTTATTATATATAGCTATATCTGGCTCGAGTTTCAGCTTTCTCCGAACGAATTATTTCACGTCTCTCGGAGTTTCTGAATGTCTATGGCGTCAATTACATACTATTTTTGCTGGGAAAACAAATAGGGAAATTTGAAGGATCACTTCGGTCCAGTCTCCTTGATGGAACGTCAGTGTCTCAGACGTTATTTCCATTAAGAGATTGCATCTCAGGGTATAAAGATAAAAGCATATTAATTTCTTGAACAAATGAGTCTATTTACACTCTACTATTTCACGGTATATATTTACTTCTATTTGGAATATGTCTTGAAATCTAAGTGCTTGTGTCATAGAGCGTTGTGTACGGATCAATAATCTTTGTATCGGTAGCTGATATCTTCTTCATTCATATAAGTATATCAAAATTGTAAATATAACAGAACTGAAATCTGCAGGCGCAATCCGCAACATCATCTACAAGAGCTACCGTACAACTTTTTTGATCGAAGCGCCGTTCAGCAGAGGTTGGAGAGGTAGGGGCATGTGTGGCATCGTGGATGGGAGCAGGAGAACGAGCCAGGTTAGGAAGTGGGGTTAGGGAAGAAATTGTGGATCAAGAGGTCAGTAGGTTGTAGACTCGTTTGAAGGAGGGAAGAGGTAGGTTGGGGAAGATGTGCGAGGTGGAGGGATCGGACTGGAGTCACCGGAAGGCTCGGAGAATGGTGATTTGGAGAGGCAGAGTGAAGGGGTGGTAGATGAGGGGAAACGGGAGTCGGTCAAGGGCAAGGTGGATGCGGGGAGAGAGAGGGCAGAGGCACGGCCTACGGAAGTGCTCTGGCAAGAGCTGTGTAGATAGTGATGAGAGGATTTCCACGAAGGATGTAGTGGCGAACCATGAGTTGAGACTGAGTCTCAAAGTCATGATTGTCACTACAGAGCCTGCGCAGACGGAGGAACTTGGAGTAGGGGATGAAGAGCTTGGTGTAGGTACGGTGGGTGGAGGAGAAGTTAAGGTATGAGTGTGAGTCGGTGGGTTTGTAGTGGATGGAGCTTGTGAGGGTGGAATGATGTATGTTGCCCGAAATGTCGAGAAATGCGACGGAAGTGTTAGAAATAGTGCAGGAGAATTCGAGGGCAGGATGGAGGGATTGAACAAAAGAGAGGAAGGAGTCTAGTTTTTCGCAGAAAAGTGAGGTCGCACCGATACAGGCATCAGTATAACGACCGTATAGTTCGGGTGTGGGAGAAGTGAATCGTGAAACTATTTGGGCCTCAACGTAGCCAACGAACAGATTCGCATAGCTCGGGCCCATTCTCGTTCCCATGGTTACTCCCGAGAAATGTTGGTAAGACTCTCCCCGCGAACGAGAAGTAGTTGAGGGAGAGAACGAGTTCGGCCAGACGAAGAATTGTGGAGGTGTTAGGTTGGGGGTTGGGTCGAAGGTCCAGAAAGTGTTTCAGTAAAGAGAAGTTTAGAAGGGTCAGAAGGGTCAGAAGGGAAGGAGAAAGCGTTGAAGAGACGGAGAGCATGGTTAGGGTCATGCATGTGGGAGGGGAGAGAAGCCACTAGGGGGCAAGGACATGGACGAGGTATTTTGAGATCAATTCTGTGGGGCAGTTACAGGCGGAGACGATGGGGTGGCCAGGATATTGGGCTTGTGGATTTGGAGATGGAAATAAATGATGGAGGTGCGTGGAGTGCGGACAATGAGGTTGGAGGCGGTGGGAGGAAGACGGGAGGAGAAAATGAGGTCATAGATAGTGGAGAACACACTCTGTTGGTAGTTAGGTGTGGGATTGGAAGGCAGAGGGCAATAGAAGGTGTCTTGAAGTTGGCTGAGAGCTTCAACCTCGTAGAGGTCTGCGCACCACACCACCACGGCTCCACCTTTGTCAGACGATTTTATGCTGATGCCTTTGCGGCGTCGGAGACAATGAAGGGCCGAGAGTTCGGCCGGGGAGATGTTAATATGTTAGGGACGCCTACGAAAGTTAAACTGGTCCACAACAGGTTCGCAGATGCTTGCAAAATGATCGATAGCTTAGAACTGGCCAAGAGCTGGCGTCCAGTGGGATGGTGGACGGCCCGGGTCGGTGAAGCAGTCGTCTTCCTTAGATGCAGGTGGAGTGTTGTGGAATAGTGCATATAACCTGTTGCGGCGCACAAAGCTTTGAATATCAGCACGGGTCTGAAATTCGTTTCTGGATAGAGCGATGTGAATGATATATAATAATAAAAGGGATTTAAAAAATCAAACAGATCTCATATTCAGTTCTCAGCCAATTGTCTAGCTAACAAGAACGACCATAATAAAGGTTAGGGTAAACCTTTGCATCGTTCTGAAAAAGAAATCTATTTTCTCACACCACTTTTCTCATCTGTTATATTTGAGGTTTAGTGGCAACTCGCAAAAGAGTACAGTGTAGTAACTTGTACTTCGCTTATTGATAAAAGAAATTTTGGCTCACAACCGAATGGTAGTGGATTGGATTCTCTGACTGGAAATCACGCTCTGCAAGATAATTCATATCACGTTGCTACAGGCTGCAGAAAATGAATATCAGTCCAGTGCTGGTACTCTTTTCTTCCAATCGTCACATCCTTGATATCTGTTGGATCAATGATAAGAGAGCCAAAATGGCGTTAGTTTCTGCTTAATATGACATAAGCAGTTCCAAGAGTTAGTTAAAGCATGTGAGATGCGTTCTCATATTTGACAACTATACTAGCTATTTTAGCATATGTGTATGTTCATGCTTACTACATATTTTGTATGCAACGTATGTTTTACTTGGGTGACTTTACAGTCTATATCTTATTTGAGTCTCTATGATAAGTGCCCTTCTAAGCTATTTTATTTACATTATTTACACCAGTATCACCACATACCTCTATTACTACACTGTACTGATCCTTTCTACATCTTCCAACGTAAAATGAATTTTCTTCGCTGTGAAGGTTAAGCCGAAGCATGCCCATCATTTTGTTAGCACCATCTGGTTTTAAAGATAAAATCCATTCCAATCTGCATCGTCTTTTCTTTTCAAAAGTTTTGATTAGGCGATCATATTTGAGTTACTCTTCTTGCGTGTTCTTTTTAGATTTTGGACACTCCTACAGGAATGCTTGGCTACTTATTGCATGGCTGATCTCCATTAATCGAATCTTTTCAATTCACAACATTACATATATGAGACTCATAGCGAATGAAATGATTGTTCAGCTGAATATTGGCATCACTTTGAAAAAATATTGCATGTGACGCTACTTTGAAAAGTTTTATGTAACTAAACACGTATTTTTTCTATTGTCTAGTCTGCTTACATTTTTAAATATTTTCTTTAAAATATTGTATTCAAACTGGTTATGGATGAGAATGATGGTAATGTTGGTGTTTATTTATTTGATGAATTTTTTTTCTATACATTTATCTGGAGTTTTTTTGCGTGTTTTGTTCAGCCAATTTAATGCTAGAATTTTAGATTTAATTCTTCAGTGAAGTGAAAGTATTTGTTAGATTACGCGTTAGATTGAATAAAATCACTAACCTTTTTTAAAGTTTTTTCGTTAATGTTGTTTTGTTTTAGATATAGCTGATTCGTAATGTTTTTCTTATCAATGTTGTTTTACCTTTAATATAGCTTTTGTTGAAAATTTATAATAAAAATATTCTATCGTCATTTCATTTTGTTCGGCCGATCAAGGGAAAAATCTACTTTAAACAAGAGAGTTTTAAATAAAATGATAAAGAATACAATAAAAAAAAAACACGACGAAATGTTTCAGAATAGAAGTTAAGACTGTAAAAAAATTATATTTTTAGACTAAAATCATATCGATAGAATAAAAATAGACTTTTTTTTGAGTACTTGAAAATAACAAAAAATATAATAGAACACTTTTTAATGATGGAAAGGAAATATAATTTTCTCGGTGTTTTAGTGATTAAAGAATAAACATCAAATTCTTGTTATATGTGATATTACTGCTTGGGTAAACATTTCAATGGATTTAGTCAATTGAATGATCAGGTACAGTTTATGGTTCTTACGCCTAGAAAGTGCGAAGCGTAATTATGATCAGGAACTGTTTTCGGTTCCTACTACGTTCTTCGTCATACATCAATTGACGGGACTATTTATTGTATAACATAAGTGTAAATTACAAGCATACAAACATTTTCCATAAAGACACATACAAGCACACGTATAAAGGCACAAATGTATATATGTATGTATGTATGAATGTATGTATGTACAGAGTGCGATGAATAAATTGTCGTCTAAAATGAAAATAACATTGACATCTCATTTTAACAACAGATATATTTACCAAAATTTCATAAAATTATCTTGAAACACTAAAGAGTAAATTTATTCAATAAAATCGCCACTGTCTTCAACCACGGCCTCCAGTAGACTTCGGAATCTCTTGCAACTCTTCTGGACGGTTTCCTTCTTTAAGTTGGTGAATACTGCCATAAACTTTGCCTTCAGTTCATCTTTGGTGTTACATGGAGTTTTATTGGTCACTCGTTCAACTGCGCCCCACATAAAATAATCAAAGGGGTTGCAGTCTGGGGAGTTAGGTGGCCAGATGTTAGGGGTGATGTGGTCGCAGAAATTGTCTGACAACCATGATTGGGTTCCCCTGCTTGTGTGAAATGGTGCAGAGTCCTGTTGCCAGGCATAGGGTGTTCCAACAGCCACTCTCGTGACCCAGGCACTTGTAGGCCTCCGTGTTGAGTGTGAGGTCGTGTTGGAAGATGAATGGAGGCATAACGTCACCATCACTATTGATCACTTCAGACACCACAATTTTGACCTGATGTTTGCGTATTATTACTCTCAATACATGTCTTCAGATTGCACTGTCCTCATATTCGCACCCGAACACTTTAAACTGTTCGTATTGGAGTTTCCGGCGCGAATGCCAAGCACCACAGCATGTCATTTCCAAACTTCTGGCAGACTTGTGTCATTGCGCTGTTTTCCTTACAGACGGTGCCCAACTGACCCTACTATACTGTGTAGTCGACAAAATCAAAAACAAATAATGTGCATGAGCGAAATTAAAAATATAAAATGGTAACAATTTACTATTCGTACCTTGTGTATATATATATATAT